>NC_085995.1:34354018-34581118 GCF_030014385.1 Trichomycterus rosablanca
TGTTCTTTAAACAAATGGTCTGTTTCAAGGTCAGTCCCATATGACCCACCTTTAAAGGACTTTTACAAAAGATCAGTACTTATTTGGTAGTTTAATGTCACATCGACTGCTTTTCATGGTAATGAGAGTTGATGCAATAATAAAATTTTTCTCATCCAATACAAGTTAATTCCAAGTATATGCAGACAATAAGCACAAATTCCCATACTAATTATCAAACATAATACAACAGTTAGTTCCGAGCTTACAATCTGATTGGTTGAGAAGCGTTCTAAACGTGCTGATATTCGTGATAACAGCACGGCCTTTTCACACCACAACTGTATTACTCCGCTGACGCATTGCCAGTAACGACAAGCTTCATGCACACAAACGCGCTCGCAGGCGACACAGACTTTTTTCCCGATCGCGTTTTAAATCCATTATCTGATATACGATCTAGCGCACTGTGTAGGGAACATAAATCAATTGTCTAATATATTGTCTAGTGCACTATGTAGGGAACATTAATGTGTTTGTAACTCGAACAGTTAGCTTAATAGCCCAGTTAGCAGCTCATAAGAGTTCTGTTATCCTTTGGTGTGTGCAAGAGGTTTTTTATTTCTTTTTTTTTTCCCTTCAGAGGTTCTTGCCTTCTTCTTCTTGTTGTGCTTCTTACCTCCCTGAAATGAGTTTTTGCAACTTGGGATGTCTGTTTTGTAGTGTTAAAACTTTATATTCGTTGTGGAACTACTTTTTGGCGGAAGGTATTGTCAGTATTAAAGCATATTTAATATGAAATTCAGGGCTTCTTTGATTTATTTTCTTTCTTTATTTTGTAAAAACTGTTGTATAAAAGCAATAGAACACTTGAGGTCGTGTGTTATCGCGAATAACATCACGGCTGTGATGATCTACGACCGAATCACAGCCGTGATGTTATTCGCGATAACACACGACCTCAAGTGTTCCATTTCTTAATAATACCCCAGAAATTAGCTATAAATCATAAAAATTATATGATTCGACTTTTTACTTTTTTAATTTTAAATCAAGCTAGCTTTATATCACCATGGGCTTAGAAGCTGCTTTGCAAATAAGAAGGATCAGGAGGTGCTGGAGTCACTAATATCCCATGATTGCATGGGATCAGCCATAACATTAAAACCACCTCCTTGTTTCTACACTTACTGTCCATTTTATCAGCTCCACTTACCATATAGAAGCACTTTGTAGTTCTACAATTACTGACTGTAGTCCATCTGTTTCTCTGCATGCTTTGTTAGCCCCCTTTCATGCTGTTCTTCAATGGTCAGGACCCCCACAGGACCACCACAGAGCAGGTATTATTTAGGTGGTGGATCATTCTCAGCACTGCAGTGACACTGACATGGTGGTGGTGTGTTAGTGTGTGTTGTGCTGGTATGAGTGGATCAGACACAGCAGCACTGCTGGAGTTTTTAAATACCGTGTCCACTCACTGTCCACTCTATTAGACACTCCTACCTAGTCGGGCCACCTTGTAGATGTAAAGTCAGAGATGATCGCTCATCTATTGCTGCTGTTTGATTTGGTCATCCTCTAGACCTTCATCAGTGGTCACAGAACGCTGCCCATGGGGCGCTGTTGGCTGGATGTGTTTGGTTGGTGGACTAAAAACTCCATCAGTGCTGCTGTGCCTGATCCACTCATACCAGCACAACACACACTAACACATCACCACCATGTCAGTGTCACTGCAGTGCAGAGAATCATCCACCACCTAAATAATACCTGTTCTGTGGTGGTCCTGTGGGGGTCCTGACCACTGAAGAACAGCATGAAAGGGGGCTAACAAAGCATGCAGAGAAACAGATGGACTACAGTCAGTAATTGTAGAACTACAAAGTGCTTCTATATGGTAAGTGGAGCTGATAAAATGGACAGTGAGAGTAGAAACAAGGAGGTGGTTTTAGCTTGTTTACACCTATAATTTGCTAGCTAAATAATCAATGACATAAACTACTTTGTTTACTATGTTTACTGGTAAGAGGACCAATTAAATAAATTGATTATATACGGCTATATACGTGGCATGTCAAGTTTCTGGTTCATATAATGGTAAAGACTTGGAAGACCTGGACTACTACTTAGAACTTATTTCCAAACTAGAACAGTGTCTTGTTTTACTACAATACTTAGACTTAGACAACCTTTATTGTCATTCATTATACACAAGTGTACTCAGAACGAAATTTCATTGCATTTTGGCTCGCACGGAATTTACAGAGTAAGCGAGAAAACTATTGATACATAGTATCACAGGATTTAGATATAAAAATATATCAATGAATGATATAGCAGCACAGATTTAAATTTTAAAGAATGTGATAGGTGGCAGCACAGGATTAAAAAAATAAGTAAAAAGTATATAAATATATAGAAATGTAGCAGCAGGAATATTAAATATAGGTATCCGGTATAGATACATAATACAGCCAATTCTCAACTGATAAAATCATTTTGGTTCCAGCATCGCAATTTTGCTGGTCCGAAGGAGGAAACAAATGACATCTATGACATTAAAATCTTGGACATATTTAGCCTCAATTATCATTGCATTTCACTGCAGGTATTGTGGGATGGTTGAAGGTGACTGGCTGTCCAGAACAGAAATGTATGGTTAGAAAAGAAGGATTTCAGAGACATTAGTAAATGCGAAGCTAGTTTCAATTTAAGTACTAGATAAAAAAAGGTGGTCTTGAGTCATTTTTTTAAGACGGTATTAAGTCAGCTATGCAAACAGATAGGGGACGTTCATTCGGCCACCCTGGTTCTGGTACAGTAAAAAGCCTCTATGCCCGTTTTCCTGTTCTGATAGGTGGATCAAGAGTATCCAGAACAGGGTTTGATGAGAGCTCTAAGGTAGGTAGTGGCTGGTATGCTTTGGCTTTGTAGGCTACCATTGGTGTTTTAAACTGAATGCGGGCAGCTACAGGAAGCCAATTAATAAAGTGAAGCAGTGATACTGTTTGTCCATGTTTCACATGTAATCAGGC
Source organism: Trichomycterus rosablanca (assembly GCF_030014385.1). Lineage (NCBI taxonomy): Eukaryota > Metazoa > Chordata > Actinopteri > Siluriformes > Trichomycteridae > Trichomycterus > Trichomycterus rosablanca. The sequence continues at coordinate 34,357,036 of NC_085995.1, forward strand.
AGGTAATCACTGTCTTAATCAATGTTTATCTTTGTGCTGTGAATTATTTCTTTCTTTCTTTGGATTTAATGTCTTGTTTAACATATCTGTGCATTTTATGACGTTTCAGTCAGTTTCATGCTTCAAACTGTTTTACAAGTTTCACATTTGGCTTTAATCATTTATTTTACTACCTACAGTTGCTGTTTTTATGCCTTGTGTCGCAAAACCCCAAATCTGATTACATTATAGAGTTGGCTCCTAAAGGGTTTTGCTACTTTCCTGAGCAACATCAGTTTTGGTGTCAGCACCAGCACCATGTCAATAAAAACAGTGTATTTAATAAAGATAAAAGTGCATTTAAAACATACATGCCTTAATCCATTCTGGCTTGCAAAGGATAGACTGGCGAGACCTAAAAGCTGACGGAATAGGGGGTTGGGTTCTTTTGACATCACTGCTCCTCTTCCCAATTCCACACTTCCAGACCTATTCAACACCCACCTCCCCCTCGATGGCTCTGAAGGGCATTATGACCATACAAAACAGGCATTGTGTACATTGAGTCTGCATAAGTAATCTGATATACTTAAGCATAAAGTCTTTTCAGTTAAGGTATTATTAGCATTGGGGGTGTAAGAACTACATTAAAATGGTTGGAAATCGATACCAAAGTTAGAGACAAGATAGCTACGGCATGACGAACCACAAGACCCTGGTCTGAATACCTCAATGTGGAGTAATGTTTTAAAAAAATGGATGTGTTGCATGCCACCGAAAAATGTTTGGCTTAATTTCATTGTAAATGACTGCATTAATTCCTGTAACTATGTGGTTGAGTGTTTACTCTGCAATATGAAAATAACTGGTTGGTAATTTTTTAATATTATTATTTTTTATTTTATTTATGCATTTTCTCCCCTTTTTTCTCCCTTTTAGCGCATTGTGCTTCCTCTCCACCAATGCCGATCCCTTCTCTGATCCGTATGCAGCTTATCACCTACACTTTGACGAGTGCAGTGCAGCTCAGCACTGTGTACGGAGGGACACACCCTGATCTGCACTCTTTTCTCATCTCTGTGCAGGCGCCATCAATCAGCCAGCAGAGGTCGTAATTGCATTAGTTATGAGAGAGAGACCCCATCCGGCTTAATTCCACCCATATCGGAACAACAGGCCAATCGTTGTTCATGTGGCTGCTCAGCCTGGCCGGCAGGCAGAGCTGAGATTCGATACGAATGTATTCGAGAGCCCAGCTCTGGTTCCAGCGTGTGTTTTTACCGCTGCGCCACCTGAGCGGCCAACTGGTTGGTAATTTAACTGGAATGAAAAGAACATAAAGTATCATGTTCACATAATGCTAACGTTAAGAAAGCAGTGCTAGGTAGATTCAAGTTTAAGGCTGCACTATTTATTTATTCATTAGGATTTTAACTTCATGGTTTACACACTTACCTCACACTTAAGTTACTGATGCTATTAAAAATGCTTATATAAATCATCAATATAATATCATGTAAGGTGAGGAGGGTTAAATATTTCCAGTTGTCGCAGAGATTCTGAACTCCTTGGGTTTGAAACTCGGAGTTGCCACCGGTCGACTGGGCGCCATCTAGTGGGCATAATTGGCAGTGCATGCAGCAGACACTATTTGGCCACCGTGTCTGCTAGGGCGGGATGACCGGACAATGTGGGTGGGGTCTTCAAACGCTGTGCAAGGACCCTGATTAGCAGATAGAGGCGAATGTGCAGAATGCATGGGCGAAAAGAAGGGGTCTGCTAGGACTTTGCATGCGTCGGATGAGGCGTGAGCAGCAGTATACCCTCCTCGAATGCAATCAGGGATCCCCCAGCAGCGGACGACAAACTGACCACACTAAATCTGGAGAAAATGCAGAAATAAATAGAAAAAATTTCCATTTGCAAGTGTATGTTTGTTAAGTTCATGTGTTTCCCTCCTTCAAGTGCTGTTGGCTGGATGTTGTTGGTTGGTGGACTATTCTCAGTCCAGCAGGGACAGTGAGGTGTTTAAAACTCCATCAGCGCTGCTGTGTCTGATCCACTCATACCAGCACAACACACACTAACACATCACCACCATGTCAGTGTCACTGCAGTGCTGAGAATCATCCACCACCTAAATAATACCTGCTCTGTGGGGGTCCTGACCATTGAAGAACAGCATGTAAGGGGGCTAACAAAGCATGCAGAGAGACAGATGGACTACAGTCAGTAATTGTAGAACTACAAAGTGCTCCTATATGGTAAGTGGAGCTGATAAAATGGACAGTGTTTCTGATTGATTCTGTAGGGAAGTATTCAGTGGAGGTCTCATTCTAGGTAGGGTCATATGTTTGCAACCTGACACAGGACTTCTAATCTTCTCCTAATGTCCATTAGCATCACCTCTGACCTCAACTATTGCTGTCACTCATGTGATAAAGCTTTCCTCATAGAGAGGCAGGAGTCTAACAGTTTGCTCTCACATGCACACAGTAATGTGATGCTTTTGATACTTCTACACTGATATGAGGGTTTATGGCCTGCAGGATGTATAAAGGAGATCCAGACTTCAGCTCAGTTCACCTCTAACGGTCATCATACACCTAGAAAAGTTCAATGAACTTTTATGATCAACATATATATTGAGATTTTTAGCATTTAGCAGATGCTTTTATTCAAAGCGACTTACAGTACACTGATCAGCTGCAACATTAAAACCACCTCCTTGTTTCTACACTCACTGTCCATTTTATCAGCTCCACTTACCATATAGAAGCACTTTGTAGTTCTACAATTACTGACTGTAGTCCATCTGTTTCTCTGCATGCTTTGTTAGCCCCCTTTCATGCTGTTCTTCAATGGTCAGGACTCTCCCAGGACCACCACAGAGCAGGTATTATTTAGGTGGTGGATCATTCTCAGCACTGCAGTGACACTGACATGGTGGTGGTGTGTTAGTGTGTGTTGTGCTGGTATGAGTGGATAAGACACATCAGCACTGATGGAGTTTTTAACACCTCACTTTCACTGCTGGACTGAGAATAGTCCACCAACCAAAAATATCCAGCCAACAGCGCCCCGTGGGCACCGTCCTGTGACCACTGATGAAGGTCTAGAATGACCAACTCAAACAACATCAATAGATGAGCGATCGTCTCTAACTCCAGCAGCGCTGCTGTGTCTGATCCACATACCAGCACAACACACACTAACACACCACCACCATGTCAGTGTCACTGCAGTGCTGAGAATGATCCACCACCTAAATAATACCTGCTCTGTGGTGGTCCTGACCATTGAAGAACAGAGTGAAAGGGGGGTAAAAGGTATGTAGAGAAACCAATGGACTACAGTCAGTAATTGTAGAACTACAAAATGCTTCTATATGGTAAGTGGAGCTGATAAAATGGACAGTAAGTGTAGAAACAAGGAGGTGGTTTTAATGTTATGGCTGATCAGTGTATATTATCTAAGCAATTGAGGGTTAAGTGGCAACCTGGCACTGTTGAAGAACCAGCAACTTTCGATTACAGTACCTTAACCACTAGGCTACAACTGCCTAAAAAACCACAGTGCACCCCTGAATCACACTGCAGAAGACTTGCTGCTAAATCTTCTCGATCCCCTTTCTAACAGATTCAGGTGCAGTAACTGGATCCTGCAGGCTTATCCACCCCAGTCCCAAGAGAGGAGCACTTGATGCTACTACAGTCATACGATACGCGAAGACACTTATCAGGTCAAAACAAGAGAAAAATGGTCAGGAGGGGGAAGGGGCCAAACAACCAGCCTCTCCCACCCTTGAGCTTACTTTAATCCATTCTTCTGCTGGCCAGAGAAGATCTGATCTCTTATCATTTTGGGCTGGGGTGCACTGTTTTCATCAAGCAGTTCCTAATGCTTTTGCAGATGAATAATAGCTTTTTATTTATTAGGATTTTAACGTCATGTTTTAAACACTTTGGTTACATTCATGACAGGACAGGTAATTACTTGTTACACAAGATTTATCAGTTCGAGTCTTTAATGTCAAACACACGCTAATCTCCAATTCACCTCACTTGCACATCTTTGGACTGTGGGAGTAAACCACAGCTCAGACACAGCAGCGCTGCTGGAGTTTTTAAATACCATGTCCACTCACTGTCCACTCTATTAGACACCCCTACCTAGTTGGTCCACCTTGTAGATGTAAAGTCAGAGACGATCGCTCATCTATTGCTGCTGTTTGAGTCGGTCATCTTCTAGACCTTCATCAGTGGTCACAGGACGCTGCCCACGGGGCGCTGTTGGCTGGATATACAGTATATTTGGTTGGTGGACTATTCTCAGTCCAGCAGTGACAGTGATGTGTTTAAAAACTTCATCAGAGCTGCTGTGTCTGATCCACTCATACCAGCACAACACACACTAACACACCACCACCATGTCAGTGTCACTGCAGTGCTGAGAATGATCCACCACCCAAATAATACCTGCTCTGTGGTGGTCCTGTGGGGGTCCTGACCATTGAAAAACAGCATGAAAGGGGGCTAACAAAGCATGCAGAGAAAGAGATAGACTACAGTCAGTAATTGTAGAACTACAAAGTGCTTCTATACGGTAAGTGGAGCTGATAAAATGGACAGTGAGTGTAGAAACAAGTTATGGCTGATCGGTGTACGTTTTACTGTCAAGAAAAGATAGAAAAGTAAGAAAGCTTGGAATTTAACCAGAAGTGTCCAAACCTTTAAATGTAACTCTATTCAGTTAGAATGATTAATGATTAGCATTTTTGTTTCTCCAACACTAGGCAACAAATGGCTCTGTGCTAAAGCTAATGTTTAACTAGAATTAACTGGAGCTGCATTTTAGAGAAACAGTATCTTGGCAACTACCACCGATTCATGATTTACACTACACCTCTACACCTCTACACCTGTACTTTCATTATTACTGTCATTAACTTTGTATGCACACTTCATTTTTAGCTTTACTCTTGCATGGTAGCCTGACCAAAATTTTGTATTACTGTATTTTTTAAGATTCTGGCAGTTTCACGGTATATTATGGTATGTTTGTTTGTTTGTTTATTGGGATTTTAACGTCATGTTTTACACTTTGGTTATTTATGACAGGAACGGTAGTTGCTCATTACACAAGCACCCGGAGGAAACCCATGTAGACACCTTGGGGTCGAACCCAGGACCTTCTTGCTGTGAGGCGACAGTGCTACCCACTTAGCCACCGTGCCGCCCGTACGTTTTTTTGTATGACTGGGACTTTTGATGGGTCTCTGACTTATTCTACTGTCATAAGTACATAGAAGAATTATCATTTTTACCACAAAATTGTATGTTTATTTAATATACGTATTGTACAATTACCCTCGGCTCTCCCTTTAACGAAACAACGTTCGCAAACTCCACTGTACAAGTTGACCACAGGTCTGTTGTAGAAAAGTGGATGACTTTAAATATCTTAAAAATTCCAGATCGCTTATAACATTGGTTTAACAACTGACCTGAAGTATTTTCTATGCTACGGTATGGCGGTATTTGAAAAGTCCATATTGTATGAGAAATCTAAGACGGTATACCGAATGTACCGTCATATCGCCCAGCCCTACTTTAAGCTCAAGACGATGTAAAGCTTTCTTGACTGTAAACAGTGTCACTTATGTTTCAGCCACTTTTTAAAAATTTTGTTAATGCATTTTCTCCCCTTTTTAGTGCTTCAAATTGCCCGATTGAGTCATGCTTCCTCTCCACCAATGCCGATCCCCGTTCTGATTGAGGAGAAGCAGCCGTATGCATCTTGTCACCTACACTTTGACGAGTGCAGTGCAGCTCAGCACTGTGTATGGAGAGACACACCCTGACAGCACTCTTTTCTCAACCTAAATTTGTAGCCTAGTAGTTAAGGCACTGGGCTAGAAACTGAAAGGTCGCTGGTTCAAGCCCCACCACTGCCAGGTTGTGACTGTTGGGCCCTTGAGGAAGGCCCTTAACCCTCAATCGCTTAGACAATATACTGTCACAGTTCTGTAAATGCCAAAAATGTAAATTTGTGGGCAGTGATAGCTCAGTGGGGTTAAGGTACTGGACTAGTAATCTAAAGGTTGCCGGTTCAAGCCCCACCACTGCCAAGTTGCCACTGTTGGGCCCCTGAGCAAGGCCCTTAACCCTCAATTGCTCAAAATTGTGTTCAGTCATAACTGTAAGTCGCCTTGGATAAAAGCGTCTGCTAAATGCTGAAAATGTAAATGTTCTCATCTCTGTGCAGCCGCCATCAATCAGCCAGCAGAGGTCGTAATTATGCATTAGTTATGAGGGAGTCCTATCCAGCTTTTATATCCCACCCCTATCTGAACAACAGGCCAATCGTTGTTCATGTGGCTGCTCAGCCCAGTCGGCAGGCAGAGCTGAGACTCAATACGATGTATCCCAGCTCTGGTTCCAGTGTGTGTTTTTACCGCTGCGCCACCTGAGCGGCATGTTTCAGCCACTTGCAAAATCATTCAAGCATAAAGTAATATTTTGGGTTTTCTTCCCAACCTTGATAAGACATCAGTGTTCCACATACTTTTTAATGGGTGTAGTCAAACTAACTCCATTCATTTGAACACCAAGAAATAAGAAATGAGTTAAGAGACATAAAACCAAATATTGGGCGTGTTGTATGTATAATTCTGACATTTTTAGAAAACCCACATTTTGGGGATTTTTTTTCTGGGCAGCACGTAAGCCTCAGACATGTTTCTTACAAGCATATGTTAACTTTTCTTAAAAGGAAGTAAGAAGAAAGAAAAGTAAAGGAAATATGGTAAGAATACAGAGCAGAAACATCTTACCAGTTTAACTTGTTAATCCGATCCTCAAAAACATTCTCCCGACTTGCCCACTTTCACCAAATGTGGCAACTCGCTCATAAGCTCAGTCCATCATTCATTTCTCTCCCTTTATCATCAAGCTTCCATTCAAACCCACACATCATTCCTTTCATCCTTCTCCTCCCAAATCTTCCTCCCTTCCCTGATCTCTCTTGCGCTCTTCTGATCAAGGGCATGTAAACCCCCACGACGGGACACAAACCCTCCCTAAACAAATGGAGCAGAATCCTGGAGCTTGTTACAGAACACCAATCCCACTAAGCCCCTAAAAACTAAATGCATATCAGTTCCACGGCCACTCCTCCTCCAACTTAATCCACGTTCCCCGCCCCAAAACTGCTGAGAGTCTATCTACACTCATTCTGTAACGTGACATGCCCATCAGAACATTACTCACCCTGAGCCTGAATCCAAACTCCAAATGTACATCTGCAGAGTGTCTGACCGCCAGCCTCACTGCCTTTCACACACACTATACTAACAGTCCAGCTCCCAGTCCAAACCCCTTCCCTTCCCCCCTCTGATTTGATAACAGGCTGACCTGGACAAGACGGAGACGCTTATAAGAGCCTGGCTTACTTCTAAAGAATCCCTCATTTCAGAGTGGACAGGGGTGCTTGTATCGCTCGCCTTTCTCAAAGCAGTAACTTCACTCCACTAAAGTGAACAACCATCACCATCTGGCTTACGGAACAAGGCCTGCACAGTAAAAAAAACTGAAGGATGGATGGATGGATGGATAGATAGATAACTTTATTAATCCCAGAGGGAAAGTCAAGTCAAATTAAATCAAGGTTTATTTCTCACATACATAGTACACATACACAGTACAACTGGCAGTGAAATGCTTTAGTGACTGCTCGGCCACAGTAGCTACAAAGTAGACAAAAATATATATTGATACAAAAAACAAATCTAAAAGTGTAGAAAAATACAAAAAATGTAAAAATAAACTTAAATATAATTTAAAAATAGAAGCAATTTAAAGTGAACCAAGTGTGTGAAAGTGACAAAGTGCAAGAACTGAACATAATACTGAATCTACCAAGTATTACAACAGCTCAAGGTACATCAGAAAAGATCAGTAAAGGATCAAGGTACTTTAGAGAAAAATAAAATAATAAAATAAAATAAAAAATAAAGTAAATAAAAGACTCAGTTAAAAATTAATAAGTAAGTAAGGCTCAAGGTGCGTAAGAAACGATAAGTAAGTATTACAGTACAATGTTGGTAGGTAATAAAAATTATAAAAGTGTGCCGCTCAGGTGGCGCAGCGGTAAAGTACGCTAGAAAATATCTTTTCTATTGTTCACTGTCGAACTTACACACTGGTAAAGACTGGCAACAAGCTAAAGTCTCCGGCCCCAGGGACTCCTGATGAAATGGGGTGCTTTTCTTTTATATTTTAATTAAGTTACCTTGCTGTCTACCTGCTGGCTGGTACGCCTTTCCGACTGGGCTGGGGGGCAGCATGAACAACGATTGGCTGTTCAGGGTTAGAGGGTAAAAAGTCGGATCATAGGTCCTCATAACTGGTGTGACTGCGGCCCCTGCTGGCTGACTGATGGCGCCTGCACAGGGCTGAGGATTAATGCTGATGGGGTGTGGCCCTCCGTACACCCGTCAAGTGTATGAACTGGATTCGCGCGGGTGAAAAATGCAGTCTGTACTGACTGTACATGCCGGAGGCTTCTCCACCCCCCACCCCCCGAATACGTCGTATCGAATCCAGCTCTGCCTTACCGACTGCGGCTGAGCGGCTATATGAACAACGATTGGCCTGTTGTTCAGATGGGCGGGACTAAGGTCGGATATGGGTCTCTCTGTCAGAATGGTGCAGTTACGACCTCTGCTGGCTGATTAGAGGCGCCTACACGGAGATGAGGAAAGAGTGCTCTTAGGGTTTGTCTCTCCGCACGCAACGCTAGGTGGCGCCACACTCGTCAATGTGTGGGTGGCAAGACGCATACGGCTTGCTGCGCACTTGTCAGAGGGGATGTGGGTTAGCTTCGATCTCCTCGGTCAGGGCAGGGATCGGCAGAGGCGGAGAGGATGCGTGATGCAAATTGGCCAAAAGGGGAAGAAAAAGGGGAGAAAATGCATTTAAAAAAAGGCTTATTTCCCCCTGAAAGGTATAAGTTCATTATCTATTGGATTTAATGCTTTCCAAATTTAAAACACCATCTGTGCACATCAAAATCTGCTGTGTTAATTGGATTGTTACAATGTTGCCTTAGGCAGTTAATACACGACAAATCAAAATCCTAGTAAGGAACGATCCAGAAGCATATGTTTTATTTAAGTGGAACACCTGTCTCATTAGCCATTCAATGAAAGTGAGAAAACAAGTCAAACAAAAGTAGTAAGCACAAGCCATGTCTAAAAATGTAGCACAGCCACCACAAAGCTTCTTTCACCCCATTATCAGCTCCAATAAGCCACATTCTACTCCAGTCTCCAAGAGACAGACTTCATCTCTAACAAGATTCCACAGCAAAGTCTATCTATGACACTGTGATGGTTTATGTTCCTCCTATGAAATGCTTTGTTTGCTTTTGACCAGGCACTATGACATTCTTGTTGTTCAAAGTTCCAACTGTTACATGTTTGTCTGCTAAAGCCTAATGGGTAGCACCGTCACCTCACAGCAAGAAGGTCCTGGGTTCAATCCCCAGGCGGGGCAGTCCGGGTCCCTTCTGTGTGGAGTTAGCATGTTCTCCCCGTATCTGCGTGGGTTTCCTCCGGGAGCTCCGGTTTCCTCCCACAGTCCGAAAACATGCAGTCAGGCTAATTGGAGACACTGCCCTATAGGTGAGTGTGTGTCTGCCCTGTGATGGACTGGCGCCATGTCCAGGGTGTTACTGTGTGCCTTGCGCCCATTGAAAAGCTGGGATAGGCTCCAACATAACAACCCCCCACCCCGGGGACTCTGATTGGATATGCAGTTAAGAAAGTGAGTGAGTGTTAAAGCCTAAGAGCTATTGGGATCATCTAGGTGCCTCTTGGTAAATATGCCGAAGTTTTTTTGGTGACTTTTTGTATCTTACTGGATCCATTTTTTGCTAAATGTCTGAACAAATTTTAGCAGTCTGGACAAACCTAGATTTGCCACCAGAGTGAGTCCTACAGCTAGAGATATGGCTTTGTAATCCTCTCCAGATATATGACAAGTTTGGTGGTAGTGTTAAAGATGAATGAGATGTACTGTATATCCTAATATCCTGTGTAAAACCTAGCCTTGCTGTGATTAACTAGTTAAAGTGGCTTAGCAATTACTCTTGGTTAACTGTTTGGTCAAGTAATCAGGGAGCAGCTTTTACAAGAGCAATTTGAGTTAATAACGTTGTTTCTTAAAAACACTGCCTGCTTTCCAAAACACTTGTGTAATGTGTTTTGTTGGATGATCTGACTTGATTCAGTGTGATAAAATATGCAAGAACAGAAGCAATTTGAAACTAGGTGAAGTGATTGTTTGGTAGTATTTTTTTTATTTATTTTTTTTATTGTATTTTTTTTTATAGTACAACTTCTATGTTAAATGTTACAAACTATTCATTCATATTTCAACTAGTGTGCCAGTGCTAGTCTGCTATCTTTTAGTGCTAGCAGTATGTGCATCATGACTGAAAAGGACGATAGTAAAAAACAGAGCACTCTTTTCCACATATTGCTTAAATAACCATAATAAAAGCTAAGTGCACTCTCTCCGTCCGTGAGGGCCGCCCAGTGCAGAAAAGTAATAACAGTACTTGTGATTTTAACTGCAGGGTCTTTCTGCATGTTTACTATCATTAACATAAGAGCTGCAGTGAGATGTTTCTAGAACAAACTCGTACTAGACGAAGCACAGGGTCCAGCTGTGTGTGAAAGGTGAGAGTGCAGTGTTGGGTGTCACAGTGCACATCTGTTTTGAGACGGAGGCAATATTCCCAAGCCGGGATAATTACTGTCTTACTCACAGCTGGTGGGCCGACAAAACAGACCCACTTTTACAAACCTTAATTCCAGAGAGGTTACATACAATTTTCTGTACAAGTATGTAAAATGGGAAAGTGAGCACCTTGTTTTTGTAAATATTCTTAATTTGAAATTGATGCTTGCAATACATAAAAAAAAAAGTTGTGGCAATTTAAGAATTGGAATGCTTAAAAAAATGACTTAGCGCTCCTTGGTTTGAAACTCGGCATTGCCACCGGTCGGCTGTGCGCCATATAGCGGCCTTAATTGGCAGTGTCTGCAGCAGACACGGTTCTGCTAGGGCGGGATGACCGGACTATGTGGGTGGGGTCTTCGAACGCTGTGTAAGGACCCTGATTAGCAGATATAGAGGCATCTGTGCAGAATTTAATGGGTGAATAAGGGTTCCGCTGAGGGCTGTGCATGGGTCGGAGGAGGCGTGAGCAGCAATATACCCTCCTCCCCCAGCAGTGGAAGACAAATTAACTACACTATACTGGGAGAAAAATGCAGAAATAAATAGAAAAAAAAAAAGATTAAAAAGGTTATGCAATTATGCCTGGCTATTAACAGAGTATACTCAAAAGGCATGGTCCTCCATGATCAAACAAGAGTTACATTTTCTCACTTTGACAAAAAAAAAAAATCAATATTTGGATTATAAAGTGAAAAAAAAACATTGCAATAAAGACATCACCAAACTCTGTGTATAAAACTGAGTAAACTGGTGTCTTCAGTCCTCAAACAATTATTATGCATGCTTGAAAGAACCAAAAACATACTGAGATGTTCCACAGAAACACCTTGAACACAATCACCAAACACATCATGTATCATGAAAGGATTACAAAGTCATATCTCTGAGTTGTGCCTTCAATTCAAATCAGTGTCAGCTGTTAAAAATACATTTCTCTGAACGTTGTAACCTCCAGCATTACTTAAACAATATTTAACCCTTTCATGCATGGTGGTCACTACAGGATTGTTATCCATGTATGTAGGTTTTACTGTTATTTTTTTAAATATATATATATATACAGGGGTTGGACAAAATAACTGAAACACCTGTCATTTTAGTGTGGGAGGTTTCATGGCTAAATTGGACCAGTCTGGTGGCCAATCTTCATTAATTGCACATTGCACCAGTAAGAGCAGAGTGTGAAGGTTCAATTAGCAGGGTAAGAGCACAGTTTTGCTCAAAATATTGCAATGCACACAACATTATGGGTGACATACCAGAGTTCAAAAGAGGACAAATTGTTGGTGCACGTCTTGCTGGCGCATCTGTGACCAAGACAGCAAGTCTTTGTGATGTATCAAGAGCCACGGTATCCAGGGTAATGTCAGCATACCACCAAGAAGGACAAACCACATCCAACAGGATTAACTGTGGACGCAAGAGGAAGCTGTCTGAAAGGGATGTTCGGGTGCTAACCCGGATTGTATCCAAAAAACATAAAACCACGGCTGCCCAAATCACGGCAGAATTAAATGTGCACCTCAACTCTCCTGTTTCCACCAGAACTGTCCGTCGGGAGCTCCACAGGGTCAACATACACGGCCGGGCTGCTATAGCCAAACCTTTGGTCACTCGTGCCAATGCCAAACGTCGGTTTCAATGGTGCAAGGAGCGCAAATCTTGGGCTGTGGACAATGTGAAACATGTATTGTTCTCTGATGAGTCCACCTTTACTGTTTTCCCACATCCGGGAGAGTTACGGTGTGGAGAAGCCCCAAAGAAGCGTACCACCCAGACTGTTGCATGCCCAGAGTGAAGCATGGGGGTGGATCAGTGATGGTTTGGGCTGCCATATCATGGCATTCCCTTGGCCCAATACTTGTGCTAGATGGGTGCGTCACTGCCAAGGACTACCGAACCATTCTGGAGGACCATGTGCATCCAATGGCGGTGCCGTGTATCAGGATGACAATGCACCAATACACACAGCAAGACTGGTGAAAGATTGGTTTGATGAACATGAAAGTGAAGTTGAACATCTCCCATGGCCTGCACAGTCACCAGATCTAAATATTATTGAGCCACTTTGGGGTGTTTTGGAGAAGCGAGTCAGGAAACGTTTTCCTCCACCAGCATCACGTAGTGACCTGGCCACTATCCTGCAAGAAGAATGGCTTAAAATCCCTCTGACCACTGTGCAGGACTTGTATATGTCATTTCCAAGACGAATTGACGCTGTATTGGCCGCAAAAGGAGGCCCTACACCATACTAATAAATTATTGTGGTCTAAAACCAGGTGTTTCAGTTATTTTGTCCAACCCCTGTATATATATATATATTTTCCCCTCTTCCCCCCCCAATTTTTATCCCCCAGTTTAGTCGTGTCCAATTACCCTGATTGCGTCCTCTATACTGATTCGACCCTTCACCACTGACTGAGGACGCCTCTCAACTGACATACTCAACTGCTCCGGTACGCAGTCAGTACAGATAGTGCATTTTTCACCTGCACGAGTCGAGTACATACACTGACGGGCACTGTGTATGGAGGGCCACACCCCCCATCAGCATTATTCCTCAGCCCTGCACAGGCGCAATCAGTCAGCCAGCAGGGGCCGCAGTCACACCAGTTATGAGGACCTATGATCCGACTTTCTTACCTCTAACCCTGAACAACAGCCAATCGTTGTTCACGCTGCTGCCCAGCCCAGTCGGAAAGGCAGAGCTGAGATTCGATACGATGTATTCGAAACCCCAACTCTGGTGCACTAGCGTACTTTACCGCTGCGCCACCTGAACGGCCTGGTTTTACTGTTATTGATGAATTACAGCCTTTTAAGGGGACGCTACCAAAAAACCCAGTATGGCACTACTATCTGGCCAATAATTGCAAGTGCAACAAATAATATGGTAAACCAAAAACGCTGACGGAATGTCAGAAACTCCATCTGCTTCGATTTCTGTAAAATTCTTCTACTAAAAGACATCTTTGCTAGTAAATAAAATTTGAGCACAAAAAGCAACATCTAAGAAGCAATACAATCATTGTGTTGTTCAAATATATATATTTTTTGAAGCAGTTAATTACAATTAACCACATTTCCACTAAAATTGGCATCATGCATTCTGGGGATATTTCAACTATCAAATGTATTTCATTCTTAATCCATATTTTGGTAAAAAATACACCTCAGGTTTGATTTTTATTTTTTTTGTAAACCACACTATTTTTAATAGTATTAAACTCATATTTTTAACTTTGTGTCTCTCTGATTATATACAGAAGAGAATCACAAGGTGTTCTTTGTACCATTTGCACCAATATGAGATGTACTGAGATCAGATTTGGGCCTGAAAACTACTGGCCTCAGCTTAATGAAGCAAAAAATGCACACAGATGCCAAGATGCTCTATGCACTCAATAAACCAAGTACATTTGCTTGAAATTTCTTGTGCCTTTGTGCCCTGGCTGCTATTCATTGGGCTGTTTATAAAATATAACTCTCAGTAAAACTCAAATGCATGCTGTCCACCTGAGTGGACACATGAACAACTCTTAATTACTTACATTTAAAATAAAAATAAAAAGCAATTCAATAGTTTTATTAGCCTAAAAGGAAAATTAAAACATTTTGGAAGAAATTCTTGATTCATGTTGTTATAATTCATGCATGAAAGGGTTAATTAATCAGCTACTCATTAGCATAAGTACTTTGACTTGAACAATTTGATTTCTGCTATATATGCCATTATAAGTATCCCAGTCATCCCTTTTTTTTTAGCTTGCACAAAGTAAATAAGTAAATAAAATGAAAACAGAGCTGTAAAAAAATTCTAATTTCAAAAGATCCAAGATTCACAGCTTATAGCCCTGATAACACTAAACATTCAGCAAAACTAAGGATCAGACACAAGGACAAAACGACTGGCACTACCCACTCAGCTCATGAGTCAGCAGATGGAAATAAGCATTGAGTAAATAGCTATTAAAACGGTTATGAAGAACTCAGTGTTGACTCAGCCCTCACAAAACGCCTTTAAAAAGCAGGATGAGATCAATGTTACATACATTTCAAAAGTTACACAATTCATTTGAATGGTGTTTTAACTGAACTGTTACAGCCTGAAGGTGATTTATAATAGCCACGTTGACATGCAGCCTAACAGTCCGTTATTAATCTGACTAACAGTTGAATTAAAATACAACACGTCCATGTACACACCTCATTCAGATTAGACTAGATCAAATGAGGTGTTTCTGAATACAGAATACAGATATTTTAATATAGTGGGTAAACCTTTAAATAATCTGTTAAATAAAAGAATAAACATGTCAATTTTGACCCCATTGCGTTATGCTTTCTCTCTACTGGTGCTCCGCCCCGATTGAGGAGAGCGAACTGACACACGCCCCCTCCGACACGTGAGCAGTAGCTGGCTGCATCTTTTCACCTGCACGAGGCGAGTTCATATGCAGATCAGCTTTGTGTACAGAGAACCACACCCTGATCAACGTATTATTCCCCTACTCTGTGCAGACACCATCAATCAGCCAGCAGAGGTCGTAATTGCATCAGTTATGAGGTCCCTATCTGGCTCCATCCCAGGATGAACAACAGCCAAACGTTGTTCATATAGCCACTCAGCCCAGCCGGATGGCAGAGCTGAGATTCGATACGATGTATTCGAGATCCCAGCTCTGGTGTGCTAGTGTATTTTAGCACTGCGCCACCTGAGCGGCCCAACCTAAACGTTTAAGTACGTTCTGCGCATGTGCATTGATATCATTCTCCTATGGTATGCTCTGCAAGGGCGAGAGAAACTTGCCTCAAGTCACCTAAATTCATGAATGACTGGAATATCTGTGGATTCCATCAGTACGACTCTCTTCCACTGTCTTTACTGCAAACTTTCATCCAGAGGTTTCACATCATGGGAATGGTGTGACAGGAATCCAGCACATGGAAATGTCACAGATTTCACTGATTGAACCAATTGTACATCCATTTATTTATTTATTATTTTTAGGGGTGTAACGATGCACCACAAAACCGTTAAAAATCGATTCACATGTGTAACGATTCAAATCAGTTTACATGTATAATAAATCGATATTCACTTTAAACAGCAGAGGGCGCTGGCGCTATTCACCTCGCCTGGTTGACGTCACTACAGGGTTGCCAGGTTCAGAATTTTCCAGCCAAATTTATTTATGTGAGGATACTTTCTTTATTTGTATTATTTATTTATTTATTTAGGGATTTGTTTTAAAATTTCATTTCAGCTTTTTTTTTTTTTTTTTTTTACACAAAAAGGGAAATGTGCAGCACTGTTATGCATAGTTTGTACCTACCTCAGAAATAAAAGGACATTCATTATTTAGATAAATAAAAGCTAAGCACAAATACAGTATTTTATTTTATTTTTTTAAGAGAAAAAATTAAAGGAAACTTGGGTAGAGTCGTGGGTAGAGTGTATTGTTACATCCCTAATTATTTTAACGTCATGTTTCAAACAAGATTCATCAGTTCAAGTCTTCAATGTCAAACAGTCATGGACAATTTTGTATCTCTAAGTCACCTCACTTGCATGTCTTTAAACCATGGGAGGATACCAGAGCTCCGGAAAGCTCTAAAATGCAATCCAGGTTCTAGAAGCTCTGAATTCCCACCATGTCACATATCTACAGTCTCTCTCCAGCACTTGTTGTGTAAGCACTGTTCACCTTGTGTCTCGTAATTGTGTTGTGTGCAACCTTTTGTTTCTGTACATTGTATTAGGTATGATAAATAATCTAGAGATGGTTTAAAGCATACAGGAGAACTTGGTTTTGGTATCCGCTGTGTCCGGGAACAAACCCCAGCAGATGCCAGACGACCGACTGTGTTTGATTTCTTTTCAGGTTGTAACAGCCGACAGTTTGGAACAAAGTACTTTTGTTATCCATTTGTGGTGTCTGAACCGTTTTAGGTGGGAGGCTTAATCGAGTGCTGTGGAAAAGCAAAGCATTTAACCAGCCATTCCCAAATGGAAAATTCCACCACAGGAAGAGCAATTTGGAAAATGAAGCTTTAACAGTCAGGAGGCTTTATTACACCAGTGTACACATGCTTACGTTGCACAAACAGGATCCTGTACGTCACTGTTATATGATTACTCATACGGCTCATGCATGGCTCACGCCAGCTTTAAAAAAAAGAAGGTTTTAAGAGTCAGAACTTCCTGCTACTTGGCAGCTTTGAGTGTACATTTAGTTTGTGATCTCACAGGGTGGATCCTGTTTGCCAAAGCACAGAGTACTTGAACTTCTAGCACCTGAAGGACATTTCTGTCAGATACAGGCCTTTACTCTAGTGCCTAATGTCTTCATTTAGGGTTGGCACACTGGATGATACACAGGTGATTGCATTTACAAATGTCAGAGGCATATTTGATATTCAAATGCTACATAAATACACTGAACTTTAAGTAAATAGATAATAAGGGTTCAAATACAAACGATTCAAACTTCAGTAACTGATTCCTCTTAAACAGGGTCACAAGGGTTCTGGAGTTTAGCCAGAACATGGGCACATGATAAGAAAACACCGTGAACTCAAAGACCCGAGTTCACACGGAGTTTCTGACCACTGTCTGTAACAGGTTTGGTATGTTCTTTCTATATCCTGCGTTTGTTTTATTCTGCCACCCTAAAACATGCAGAAGTTAAATTAACCTGCTCATTGTTGAGATACAACCGACATAAGTTTATATACGTATATATATATATATATATATATATATATACACAGATCAGCCATAACATTAAAACCACCTCCTTGTTTCTACACTCACTGTTCAATTTATCAGCTCCACTTAGCATACAGAAGCACTTTGTAGTTCTACAATTACTGACTGTAGTCCATCTATTTCTCTGCATGCTTTGTTAGCCCCCTTTCATGCTGTTCTTCCATGGTCAGGACCCCCACAGGACCACTACAGAGCAGTTATTATTTGGGTGGTGGATCATTCTCAGCACTGCAGTGACACTGACATGGTGGTGGTGTGTTAGTGTGTGTTGTGCTGGTATGAGTGGATCAGACACAGCAGCGCTGCTGGAGTTTTTAAACACCTCACTGTCACTGCTGGGCTGAGAATAGTCCACCAACCAAATATATCCAGCCAACAGCGCCCCGTGGGCAGCGTCCTGTGACCACTGATGAAGGTCTAGAAGATGACCGACTCAAACAGCAGCAATAGATGAGCGATCGTCTCTGACTTTACATCTACAAGGTGGACCAACTAGGTAGGAGTGTCTAATAGAGTGGACAGTGAGTGGACACGGTATTTAAAAGCTCCAGTAGCGCTGCTGTGTCTGATCCGCTCATACCAGCACAACACACACTAACACACCACCACCATGTCAGTGTCACTGCAGTGAAGAATGATCCACCACCTAAATAATACCTGCTCTGTGGTGGTCCTGTGGTGTTCCTGACCAATGAAGAACCGGGTGAAAGCTGGCTAAAAATGTATGTAGAGAAACACGGACTTCACAAATTTTCTATGGGGTTGAGGTCTGGAGACTGGCTAGGCCACTCCAGGACCTTGAAATGCTTTTTACGGAGCCACTCCTTCGTTGCGCGAGCGGTGTGTTTGGGATCACTGTCATGCTGGAAGACCCAGCCACGTTCCATCTTCAATGCTCTCACTGATGGAAGGAGGTTTTGGCTTAAAATCTCACGATACATGACCCCGTTCATTCTTCCCTGAACACGGATCAGTCGCCCTGTCCCCTTTGTAGAAAAACAGCCCCAAAGCATGATGTTTCCACCCCCATGCTTCACAGTAGGTATGGTGTTCTTGGGTTCTTCTTCTTCCTCCAAACACGACGAGTTGAGTTTTTACCAAAAAGTTCCATTTTGGTTTCATCTGACCACATGATATTCTCCCAATCCTCTTCTGGATCATCCATATGCTCTCTGGCAAACTTCAGACGGGCCTGGACATGTACTGGCTTAAGCAGGGGGACACGCCTGGCACTGCAGGATTTGAGTCCCTCTCTGCGTAGTGTGTTACTGATGGTAGCCTTTGTTACTTTGGTCCCAGCTCTCTGCAGGTCATTCATCAGGTCCCTCCGTGTAGTTCTGGGATTTTTGCTCACCGTTCTCATGATCATTTTGACCCCACGGGATGAGATCTTGACCCCAAGGAAGATTATCAATGGTCTTGTATGTCTTCCATTTTCTTACAATTGCTCCCACAGTTGATTTATTCACACCAACCTGCTTGCCTATTGTAGATTCACTCTTCCAAGCCTGGTGCAGGTCTACAATTTTCTTCCTGGTGTCCTTCGATAGCTCTTTGGTCTTGGCCATGGTTGAGTTTGGAGTCTGACTGTTTGAGGCTGTGGACAGGTGTCTTTTATACAGATAACGATGTCAAACCGGTGCCATTAATACAGGTAACGAGTGGAGGACAGAAGAGCTTCTTAAAGAAGAAGTTACAGGTCTGTAAGAGCCAGAAATCTTGCTTGTTTGTGGGTGACCAAATACTTATTTTCCACCATAATTTACAAATAAATTCTTTAAAAATCCTACAATGTGATTTCCTGGATTTTTTTTTCTCATTTTGTCTCTCATAGTTGAAGTGTACCTATGATGAAAATTACAGACCTCTCTCATCTTTCTAAGTAGGAGAACTTGCACAATCAGTGGCTGACTAAATACTTTTTGACCCCACTGTATCTGTGTTTATCAGGATTTTCCTCAGTTTCACTTTTAAACTTGTGTTACAGCTCGAGGTTCTGAAATTTGTACGAATGAGCTTTTTATTTCAGTGTTTTATATTATATTTGTGTTGTTTTCAGTCAAAAACAACCACATTATTTTACATGAGCCTAAAAACTGAAACTTTTGTACCTTTGGCAAAGCATTACAATAAAATGTCGAACCAAGATACAGTACATCCCACCATACAGCTACATTGAATCATCGCGGCATAAAGCTTATGACTTTCTCAGTCCCTACTCTGTTTATTTACCCAGCATTCTAAAACTCTCCTTTGTTACAAAACCAACTGATTAAAGGTGGCTAAATGCCATTGTGGCATCATAAACCAGAACACCTAGGTACATAACACTCCAAATACAGCTGTGTGCGCACACATAAAGCGAGGCTTTCAGCTCTAAATCAACAATCTAGCCTGAACTTATCCTCTCTGTACATGACACTTTTTCATCAGAACAATAGCAGAGCTGGAACAGCCATCACAGCACTCAGCCGTACCGCCCTAAATCACAGCCCTGATCTATTCAGCGCATTCTGTGCCTCTCACATATCAAAGGTCCACCACAGCCCCCAAATAATGCACTTCCATCTCTTTCAGTGTGAGACACTAAAGTGAATCCCACACTCCTCGTGATTCTCACAGCTCTGCAGACAGCGCGCTGCTTGAAAAGCCAGTCTATCATAAACTTTCATTTGATCCCATGCTCTTTCTTCTGAAGCTCAGGGTCAGCCTGCTGGCACATACGGATAGTGTTTATTCAGCTAAGCACTACTATTTACTTTAAAAGCTTTGCTCCAGTCCTTTAGGCAACGTGGCTTTTCTTACGTGGGATGATATTATATGATCTGAACTCATCAGCCTGGAAAATGACTTAGGTCTGGAGTTTGCTCACATTTGGTCATGCTGTAGATCATCACTGAAAAGGCTGTCATTTTTTAAACACTACTTAGTACAGAAGTGCTCCTTGCTAAAAAAAATGGCTTTGCACGCTGCCATTTGTTGCTGTTTATATTGGGGCCTCCAAGAGAACAAAGTGACCCATACTGAGTCAATCCTAAATTTAATTACACACAAAGCCGAGCGGATTGTCTTAAAAGAGTCAGAAAAACAAAACAAGGACTTTCAGCCTGCCTACTTCTACTTCTAAGTCTAGAAATTATGACTCCTTTATTTTTAAGGAATACTCTGGCATGTAGTTCATTACAAGGCACTAAACTGGATATGTTTACCATCAAAGTAAAACTTTTACTTTCACTGTGAGGTACATGTACAATATACACCGATCAGCCATAACATTATGACCACCTCCTTGTTTCTACTCTCACTGTCCATTTTATCAGCTCCACTTACCATATAGAAGCACTTTGTAGTTCTACAATTACTGATCGTAGTCCATATTTCTCTACTTATCTTTTTAACCTGCTTTCACCCTGTTCTTCAATGGTCAGGACCCCCACAGAGCAGGTATTATTTAGGTGGTGGATCATTCTCAGCACTGCAGTGACACTGACATGGTGGTGGTGTGTTAGTGTGTGTTGTGCTGGTATGAGTGGATCAGACACAGCAGCGCTGCTGGAGTTTTTAAATACCTCACTATCACTGCTGGACTGAGAATAGTCCACCAACCAGACCTTTTCTTTTGACTCAAGAAGCAAGAGACACACAGCAAAATCTTACGACATGCCTTTTTTATAAGAGGATAGGCTGAAAAAGGGATCATGGCTCATGATTTTGGACTGGGGTGTCCAAATACTTTTGGCCAAATACTGCATGCAATGGCAGTTTTAAGATTTCATTATTCCCGTGACCGAATGTCTGTCGTTTGACTTCGTGGCACAGCCTTCGAAGTCCTTCTTAGTAAATATGATAGATATATGACCTGGTAGGAGCTGGTGACCCCTCTGTGCCCATATAAATAGGGCTAGTTTAACTGTATCCATTAGACTGAACCACAAGCACTGCAATAAGAACGTCTGAAACGCTTTGCACTGTTCTTAGACGACAGATCATAGACATTCACACAGCTGTAATCAGAAATTGAACCCTCAAAAAAACAACCCCCCAAAGAGCTAGTTTTTGCTTTTAATAAGGCATTCATCAGTTAAATTATACAGCAAATGAACAAAGAAAATGAATGATAATATTTTAATATTTTAGATTAGCAGGGAATTTTAATACTGCCGTGACACAATTATTTAACCATGATTGTTTGTATGACCTAAAGTTGGGTTACAACATGATTAAGGTTAATTGTCAAATTCCCACTAGGCCGCCTATTTAATTTGATTCAGCAATGATGTGTTATTATAACAAAAACAAAAAACAAAAATAATAATAATAATTTTATATCGGTGCTCCACTTCTTAAAACCAACAAATTGACATAGCTAATTCTACTGGTTCTAGTTTTTCTCTTCCAAAAATAGTTCTGTACGGATTTGATGGAAAAAAGTCTCAGGTTTGCTGAAGTTTGTTCCTTTATGTTTGGTAAACAATCATCCATTCAGCTTCACACTTAAGCTTACGCATGATTCTCCTGGATAATTACAGGGTTGGAACCCAGTGTGTGGTTTTAAAGGTGTGGAGGAGAAAGTGGAATTATTTAAACCTCAACAAAAAGTCCACATCAAAAAATAAATCAATAAACGGACAGAAATACCTGCTGCGTGTTCTTGGACTGGTTGAACATGACGCTAAGGACGTGCTTTAA
Organism: Trichomycterus rosablanca; assembly: GCF_030014385.1. Taxonomy (NCBI): domain Eukaryota; kingdom Metazoa; phylum Chordata; class Actinopteri; order Siluriformes; family Trichomycteridae; genus Trichomycterus; species Trichomycterus rosablanca. The sequence continues at coordinate 34,379,284 of NC_085995.1, forward strand.
GTGCTATGTAGGCAGAGGCAGGAAATAAACAGTTGGTGGAGTCACTGTGGAACAGAGCGACTGCCAGCGTTCCCACACACGGCTGTCATTACCACGGCCATCCTGCCACGTGCTGGGTGGGTGGAGGAATCATTCAGAAACTATTCCAGTGTACCTGAATGTTCTAGAAGTATTAGAAATCAGTTCGATTTCTGGAGAATGGTGAGTCAGAACAGCGTTCCAGTAACTTCTGAATGGCCAGCAAACAGTGAACGTCTGCTCAAGGCCATTTTAGCTTACTCTTACTGTGCATGCTATTGTTATGACAACCCAGGGATAAATAAATTAAACGGCCATTTACTGTAGAAAATGCATCGCAGTAAATCCATTAAGCCTTGTGTGCCTAAAGGAAAGTGGCCCTTATGCCAGCTTTTATGATTCATTTAAAAAACACATTTATTTAGCATTTAAATAAGGGATGCATGTTCATTTTATATATATATATATATATATATATATATATATATATATACACACACACTGATCAGCCATAAAATTACAACCACCTCCTTGTTTCTACACTGTCCATTTTATCAGCTCCACTTACCATATAGAAGCACTTTGTAGTTCTACAATTACTGACTGTAGTCTATCTGTTTCCATGTTCTTCAATGGTCAGGACCTCCATAGAACCACCACAGAGCAGGTATTATTTAGGCGGTGGATCATTCTCAGCACTGCAGTGACACTGACATGGTGGTGGTGTGTTAGTGTGTGTTGTGCTGGTATGAGTGGATCAGACACAGCAATGCTGCTGGAGTTTTTAAACACCTCACTGTCACTGCTGGACTGAGAATAGTCCACCAATCTAAAGTTTCCAGCCAACAGTGTGCCGTGGGCAGCGTCCTGTGACCACTGATGAAGGTCTAGAAGATGACCAACTCAAACAGCAGCAATAGATCAGCGATCGTCTCTGACTTTACATCTACAAGGTGGACCAACTAGGTAGGAGTGTCTAATAGAGTGGACAGTGAGTGGACACGGTATTTAAAAGCTTCAGCAGCGCTGCTGTGACTGATTCACTCATACCAGTACAACACACACTAACACACCACCACCATGTCAGTGTCACTGCAGTGCTGAGAATCATCCACCACCTAAATAATACCTGCTCCTGTGGGGGTCCTGACCATTGAAGAACAGGGAAACAGATGGACTACAGTCAGTAATTGTAGAACTACAAAGTGCTTCAATATGGCAAGTGGAGCTGATAAAATGAACAGTGAGTGTAGAAACAAGGAGGTATATTATATATATAATAATACAGAAAATGCTGCAGAAATGACTGAAATACAATCTTTAGTAGCTGAACTTTGCAGAGAATAAATCAAACTTACCATTACAGGTTAACAGCAGTACCGACTGTTCAATAGATGTTCAAAAGATATGAACGTAGTTTCAGAGTCAGTCCTCTGACAAGATTAAAGTCTGGCGGATCTATCCTGTGAATTTGGTTCAAAGGTGTGTAAGAACAAATATTTACTAAGGAGGGAACATCTCTGTTTGAACTGTATAAATCAGTTTATGCCTCCTGAGCTTAAAGACAGATCATAAAGTTCCACATTTAAAGTAGCTGTGTCCCAAACACCAAAGTACTGCACTAAATAGTACATACAATTAGTGCACTTGAATTGGTTGTTACATGGGGTTGGGGACAAAACCTGAAAAATCACTTGTACACGATGTCTGCATGGGTAATAATCACCTCATAACATCAGTTACGTGTAAAGATGTATCTCACAAAGGGAGAAGAACTATGCAGTAAAACTAAATGTTGTTTTCTGTAAAATTAACCCTTCGAAGTTTAAAGCCAAATGTAAACTGATCATTCCTGAAACAATTAAGAACCAGGTAGCATGAGAGGACCGATCAGAGATGCTGTGTGTTTAGTGGGGAACGTTTCAGAGGTGAACAGCACAACCATAGTATTCTTAAAGTCAGACAGTTGGTTTGTGCTACCCATTAAAGACACAGAATGAACTCTGACCTTGAGGCTGCAGGGGGGATGATGATAATGAACTGCTTTGTGCTTCTCAGAGACATTGAACATTTTAAAGAAAGAGATAAAGAGAGCCGCAGACTTCCTGTTGTTATAGTCACTCAATTACACAGATTCCAGAGAGCAGCCGTTTCTCGTCTGTTGAGCAGGAGTGGGTTTATTTGCGGGTGTTGCGGACTGAATAAAGGCCAGGGACGGACTGTGCCGATCAGGCTCCTTGGACAGACTATACATGCTGTTTCTATTACATTCCCAATACAAATAAAGATGCAAATAATGATGCATCAGCCATGCATGCCAGCTCTTCATAAAACATGGTATTACATCACCATCACACATGGTGCAACTAATAAATACAATAAATAACATTAAAACCACCTCCTTGTTTCTACTCTCACTGTCCATTTTATCAGCTCAACTTACCATATAGGAGCACTTTGTAGTTCTACAATTACTGACTGTAGTCCATCTGTTTCTCTACATACTTTGTTAGCCCCCTTTCATGCTGTTCTTCAATGGTCAGGACCCCCACAGGACCACTACAGAGCAGGTATTATTTAGGTGATGGATCATTCTCAGCACTGCAGTGACACTGACATGGTGGTGGTGTGTTAGTGTGTGTTGTGCTGGTATGAGTGGATCAGACACAGCAATGCTGCTGGAGTTTTTAAACACCTCACTGTCACTGCTGGACTGAGAATAGTCCACCAACCACAAATATCCAGCCAACAGCGCCTCGTGGGCAGCGTCCCGTGACCACTGATGAAGGTCTAGAAGATGACCAACTCAAACAGCAGCAATAGATTAGCGATCGTCTCTGACTTTACATCTATAAGGCGGACCAACTAGGTAGGAGTGTCTAATAGAGTGGACAGTGAGTGGACACACCACCACCATGTCATTATCACTGCAGTGCTGAGAATGATCCACCACCTAAATAAGTCCTGACCATTAAAGAACAGCATTAAAGGGGGTAACAAAGCATGCAGAGAAACAGATGGATTACAGTCAGTAATTGTAGAACTACAAAGTGCTGATAAAATGGACAGTGAGTGTAGAAACAAGGAGGTGGTTTTAATGTTATGGCTGATCAGTGTATATAGCACCTAGTTACCTCAGTTCTAACCTGGCCACGTTTAAGTGCATCTTTAGCGTTGAATTAGCTTTACAAATCTTTAAGTATAGATTTAAAATGTTTAAATAATAACTCAAAAGCACATTTCCAACATTTAGCGTGTAGTAGGAGTAAACAAAAACAGCGCTTCTCTGTGGTACCGTGGGTATGGAACTAACTCGTATAAGCGCGCATTAATATCTCGTTTTGCTGATAAACCTAATCGCACCTACGTTTTCATGAATGAGCACTAATTAGTTTAAAATCCCCTCAAACTGCATTAAACTTCTCAGACAGTCTGTATTAATAACACTCCTGTGAAAACACAACAGCGTATAAGCACTATTACACAGTTTAAACTTCACCCCACAGCAGTATTTATAACAGATGCATGTTGCACGTTTGGTTACTAGTAGCGACGGCGTGTAATAATAAAAGTTGGTCACAAACACCTCAGTAAAGCAGTTTTGCGGTACTTACGTTGCGCATTCCTCAGCATTCCTCAGCATTCCTGTGCTCAAAAAGCCCCCGAGTCCGCATAACTGAAGCAAACCATTCAGAACATCGTAAACAAAGTGCCGTGATTAGCCATGTTTAAGGACCGACTCACAGCTTTTCCTCCCCGCTCACCGTCCGCTTCGGCTGGTGTGAAGAGACTCGCCAGTGACGCCATACTGATCACCGGAGCTACGTCCAAACCTGCGTACTAGTATACTAAACAGTATGCCAAACTAGCATGCAAAGCCATCTACTGTAACTACGGGTAGCAAAGTATGCGTACTATTTGGCATACTGTTTTGTACGTTAGTATGCATTTTGAGACAAAAGGAGCCATTCATATAAGACAAATTATGACAAAGTTTTCTTTTATTATTTCTCTTAAAAAACACTGTATTTGTGCTTATCTTTTATGTATCTAAATAATGAATGCCTTTTTATTTCTGAGATAGGTATAAACTATGCCAAATAATGCTGTGTAAAAAAAACTGAAATGAAATTTTAACATTTAACAAATCCAGCATTATGTAAATAAATGAATAACACAAATAAAGAAAGTATCCTCACATAAATAAATTTGGCTGGAAAATCCCCTACCTGGCAACTTTGTGAAGTGCCGTCAACCAGGTGAATAGCGCCAGTGCCCTCTGCTATTTAAAGTGAATATCGATTCATCTTAAATGAATAACCGATTCGAATAGTGGCACATGTGCACCGATTTTTAACTGTCTTGTGGTGCATCATCACATCCCTAATAATGAATAACCTAATTTTTGTGCAAATTCATCTTCTTTCTTTCAATTATCTCTAATTTCCCATTGCAATTATTTTGCTATCAACCTATTAACCACTAACCTCCGCCAGCCAGCGCATATTTCTTATTTATTAGGATTTTAACGTCATGTTTTACACTTTGGTTACATTCATAACAAAAACGGTAGTTACTCATTACACAAGATTCATCAGTTCACAAGTTTAATGTCAAACACAGTCCTGGACAATTTTGTATCTCCAATTCACCTCACTTGCACGTCTTTGGACAGTGAGAGGAAACCGGAGCACCCGGAGGAAACCCACGCAGACACGGGGAGAACATGCAAACTCCACACAGAAAGGACCTGGACTGGGGGATCAAACCCAGGACCTTCTTGCCATGAGGCAACAATGCTACCCACCGAGCCACCGTGCAGCGCATATTACAAACAGCCCAAACACATACTGAGGATTATGTTCCTCCACTATTTCCACACGCGTACTATTTGGCATACTGTTTTAAAAGTTAGTATGCATTTTGAGACTCAAACGCTTCAGTTTTGCTGGGTGAACTCTATCCTGCTCTGTAAACTCTAGTTTTACCATAAATTATATTATAAACACTTTATCTGTCCTTAAAAATACTGAAACATCAAACTTGCATTAAATGTCCATGGATAATTGTTGCAGGTGACAGTAAATGTTTATGTATTTATTTATTAGGATTTTAACATCATGTTTTACACTTTGGTTACATTCATGACAGAAATGGTAGTTACTCGTTACACAAGATTAATCAGTTCACAAGTTAAGTGTCAACACACAGTCATGGACAATTTAGTATCTCCAATTCACCTCACTTGCACATCTTTGGACTGTGAGAGGAAACCGGAGCTCCAGGAGAAAACCCACGCAGACACGGGGAGAACATGCAAACTCCACACAGAAAGGACCTAGACTGGGGGATCAAACCCAGGACCTTCTTGCCGTGAGGCAACAGTGCTACCCACTGAGCCACCATGCAGCGCATATTACAAACAGCCCAAACACATACTGAGAATTATGTTCCTCCACTATTTCCACACAAGCGTTTAGGCAAACCAGAACAATGGTCAGATAAAACAAACACAGAACTCTTCCGTAATAATTTAGGTCATCGTGTTTGGCAAATGAATGGTTGGGTGTATGATCTGAAGAACACCAGCACCAGCAGAGTCATTAGAGGAAACACAAATACAGTAAAGGTACTTCAGTACTTCATTGGTGCTACATGGCCCAATTAGCCAATGACCAATTTTTCTGACCACGACGTTTTCCTGTCTTCTTTTTCTGGGATATGCTCTGGACACACCATGATCAAGACAAGGATTGCAAATGAATGAATACATAAAATTGCACCCTGTTTTTTGAGAAATTATAATAGCAGATTAAAGACAGCAAAGGTTTTATACTGTTTCCTTTCATCTAATTCTCTCTATTGTAATAAGAGTGCTAAAATCCAGATGTGCAATGCTTGTAGAGATGTATCCAAAACACTTGCAGCTTTAATCACACAGTACACAAAGTAGTAAACATAGGGTCTGAATACTTTCTGTGAATAAGATTTTGTTCAGATTGATCAGATTGAATCTAAAGGTCAGACTGAAAGCCACAGAAAATCAAATCCTCAATACTATAATATATGTTACGACTGAGTGATATACAACTTGATATTTTTTCTTGATATTGTTACTTTTTAGTGCATTAGTGCCATTACCAATCAAGAACTACAAGCATTATGAAATGTGAAAAACATCAGTAGATGCAATCAGATTTGGATGTTAAAGAAACATCTAGAAAAGCATATTTCTTAATAAGCAGGATGGGTAAGGGCTCGTCAATGCAGCAAAAATGTGTCAGCAGATAACCTGTCTAACAATGTTTATTAACAGGTTATTAAGCATTTCACCATCTACAGTACATATTATCATTAAAAGACTTCATAAACGTATTATCATTAAAAGACTTCATAAAGACTTCATGGACTTCATAAACATTGGGCGGCGTTCGATCCCCAGGTGGGGCGGGCCGGGTCCTTTCGGTGTGGAGTTTGCATGTTCTCCCCGTGTCCGTGTGGGTTTCCTCCGGGTGCTCCGGTTTCCTCCCACAGTCCAAAGACATGCAAGTGAGGTGAAATGGAGATACTAAATTGTCCATGACCGTGTTTGATATAAACTTGTGAACTGATGAATCTTGTGTAATGAGTGACAACTGTTCCTGTCATGAATGTAACCAAAGTGTAAAACATGACGTTAAAATCCTAATAAACGAACAAAGAAACCGTCATGGTTAAAGTGTAACTGTAGTTGTAGTTTATCATTTTTGCGGTATAATTATGTATTTAAAACATGTATAGAATTCAAGTGTCCTTTTTAATTCTATAAACACTATTTTCAAATGTTGAATTTAATGTCTAAGATAATTGAACATATGATACAAACAGACTGGCTAGAGCTCAGTTAAAAATGCTGCTATTAATACACGCACATAAACCACTAATTATAAAACTTTAAGCTTAGGTACTTCAGTAAATTACAGTATTAGTGGTTTTGAATTAGGCTAAATTTAGGCTCTAAAACCAACCCATTTCGACCCATATTACAGAAACAAATAAGGAGAGAGGAAACTCAGCAATCAATTTAAAATTTTAATAAAAAAAAAACACATTTGAAGTCCACACTACACAGACACAGAACAAACAGCAGGTCACAAATCACAGGGAGTGTATCAGGAGTTTCATTGAAACTGATTATAAAACACATAGTATCACTTGGTTCACACACTCACATGGTCAGCGTGACATGACATTTGAGATGAGCAGCTTGATCCACAGCACTTTCCAGCCAGAACTAGGGTTTATGTATTAAAACTACGCCCTCTAGTGTTCAGAGAGGGCAGAGAGGGTGGTGCCACGGTGCCAAAGATGACAGACTGCAATGCAGCACAGAAAAAGTGCTCGTCATCGCACAGAGAAAAGTTCTTGTAAAGGGCACTCAGGAACAAACACGGACTACATGAGATCACAGAAGGCACACTGTGTTCCTCTGTTCCAAAGTTCAAGCTCTGGTCAACTTTTTTAAATGACATTAATTTACATGTACATAATTACTCACATTTAATACTGACACATTCTTCAGAGGAGTGTATTAATCATGGATGTATGATCATGTTCATTTATTTATTCAATAACTTTCAGCTTCCTACCAGGGCAGTGATAACTCAGCAGTTAAGGTACTGGAATAGAAATCTAAAGGTTGTCGGGTAAAGTCACACCACTGCCAAATTACTACTGTGGGGCCGTTAAGCATGGCACTTAACCTTCAGCTGCTTGAACTGTATTCAGTCACAATTGTTAGTGGATCTGGATAAATGCGTCTACTTATTGCTGTCTCTATCTCTATTTCCTCGGCTGCTCCCGTCAGGGGTCGCAATCCGCCTTATTGATTTGGCACAGTTTTTACGCCGGATGCCCTTCCCGACACAACCCTCCCTATTTATCCGGGCTTGGGACCAGCACTACAATGCACTGGTTTATGCATCCTAGCGGCCAGGTACCTATAGGCCAATTCTCCAATTAACCTGACTGCATGTCTTTGGAATGTGGGAGGAAACCGGAGCACCCGGAGGAAACCCACGCAGGCACGGGAAGAACATGCAAACTCCGCACAGAAAGGACCCGGACCGCCCCACCTGGGGATCAAACCCAGGACCTTCTTGCTGTAAGGTGACAGTGCTACCCTCTTAGCCACCCTCTTCCACTTATTGCTGTAAATGTAACGAAAGTGTACCACTCTGAAACACATTTGTGTTACTACAGCTAACAAAAGGGCACAAGTTTCAGGTCATTATTATATTACACAAAAATAATAAAACGTTTAAATCATTGCTGATAATTTAGACAGCAGAATTTGAATTCATTTCAATCAGTTTCATTACTGAGTTTTGCCTTTTTGTTTACCTTTTATTGACATGTTTATTGTTTATGATCTCACTGCATTATTTTTAATAGGCATTGAATATACAGTATAGCTTATACACTATAGCAGAGCCGGGATTCTAACTGAAAGGTTGAGAGTTCGAATCCCGGCTCTGCCATGCAGCCACTGTTGGGCCCTTGAGCAAGGCCCTTAACCCTGCTTGCTTCAGGGGCGCTGTACAATGGCTGACCCTGCGCTCTGACCCCAGCTTCCAAACAAGCTGGGATATGCGAAGAAAGAATTGCATTGTACTGTACACCTGTATAAGTATATATACAGTACAGTTACAGTATACAGTCTGAGCAATTGAGGGTTAAGAGCCTTGCTCAAGGGCCCAACAGCAGCAACCTGGCAGTGGTGGGGCTTAAACCAGCGACCTTCTGATTACTAGTCCAGTACCCTAACCACTAGGCTACAGGTTGCCCTAATTATTTACAGTAACGACATTTAGCAGACGCTTTTACCCAAAGCGACTTACAGTTGAGACAGTATACAATCTAAGCAATAGAGGGTTAAGGGCCTTGCTTAATGGCCCACCAGTGGCAACCTGGCAGTGGTGAGGCTTGAACCGGCAACCTTCTGATAACTGGACCAGTACCGTAACCACTAGGCTACAACTGCCCTATATATGACAAATAAAGGCATTCTATTCTATTCTATCGAAATAGAATATCTAAAAGTATCTAAAAGTAATAAACATGGGCGCTTATATGGCACAGCAGTAAAGTACGCTAGCACACCAGAATGGGATTTCGAATACATCATATCGAATCTCAGCTCTGCCTTCCGGCTGGGCTGGGCAGCCCCATGAACAACGATTGGCTGTTTTTCAGGGTGGGATGAGCCGGACCAGGGTTCCTCATAACTGGTGCAATTACGACCTCTGCTGGCTCCGTGGCTCTCCGTGCACAAGGCTGGTCGGCATATGAACTCGCCTTGTGCAGGTTTTTGTTTGTTTATAAGGATTTTAACGTCATGTTTTACACTTTGGTTATTTATGACAGGAACAGTAGTTACTCATTACACAAGATTCATCAGTTCACAAGGTTATATCGAACACAGTCCTGGACAATTTAGTGTTTTTAGTTCACCCCACTTGCATGTCTTTGGACTGTGGGAAAAAACCAGAGCACCCGGAGGAAACCCATGCAGACACGGGGAGAACATGCAAACTCCACACAGAAAGGACCCAGACTGCCCCACCTGGGGATCGAATGCCTTGTGCAGGTGAAAAGATGCAGTTGGTTCTGCGCACGTGTCGGAGGGGGCTTGTGTCGGTTGCGAAGCTCCTCAGTCAGCAGTGGAGGGTTGTATCGGTAGAGGTGAAGCGTAATACAATCAGGGTAATTGGGTACAACTAGATTAGGGGACAAAATTGGGGGGGGGGGGGGGGGGGGATCTGAGAAAAAGAGTAATAAACATATTACTTATAACAAACCACAAGCATCATTTTTAAGTTGCCCTATACATGTCCCTCATGAGTGTATGTAAACTTTCGACTTTGACTGAACTCAAGCTTTGAAGTGCTGCTTTATAAAATGCAATGAACGCCAAAGTGCAACATACAATCATCAGCCAGTTACACTTAAAGCTCCTATACACAGCACCTCTGTTACTCGAGCTCCTTCATGTTGTTCTTCAGAGGTGGAAGTACTGACGTTATGAACTTTAAAAGCTTCTTCTTGGTACTTTGTGTGTAATGGTCAGCGTTTGGATGTGAGCGTAAGGGTGGAGGAGACTCTGAAGATCTGAGGCAGCATGTTGCTAAGCTGGTAAAACATTTCCTCTGAGATACTCTGAAACAGAAAACACATCAGTTACTATGGACAAAAACACACCTGAGAAAATATAAACTGTACTAGTGTGTGCAGGCGGCTTCTTTTGTTTTACGTTCATATACATTAAATGTGTATACAGTCCCGGGTTGTTTTAGCAAATCATGTCAAGACATGTTACTACAACAGGGTTTCACAGTACGAGAATGCAGGTGCTAGATCAATAAACAGAAAAAAACCCACCAACACATCGTAAAAAGCGAAATTCCACAATAAAGACCCTGAACTATTGCACTATTTCCAGTTTTAGCTGAACAAACTTAACATGGGCTGTACTGCTTAGAGAGATCAGCAAGCTACACTATATAGCCAAAAGTATTCAGAAACCAGACCATGAGCTTGTTGGACATACCATTTCAAAAACAAAACGTAGGCCGCTCAGGTGGCGCAGCGGTAAAATACGCAAGCACACCAGAGCTGGGGTTTCGAATACATCGGCTGGACTGGGCGGCCACATGAACAACATTTGGCTGTTGTTCATTCAGGGGAGGGAAATGTCGGATAGGGACCTCATATCTGATGCAATCACAACCTCTGCTGGCTTATTGATAGCGTCTGCACAGAGTAGAGGAATCATGCTGGTCAGGGTGTGTCTCTCCGTGCACAGGGCTGATTCGCATGTGAACTCGCCTCGTGCAGGTGAAAAAAATGCAGTCGGTTACTGCACACGTGTCGGAGGGGGCATGTGTCAGTTTGCTTTCCTCAATCAGGGGCAGGGGTCAGCACCAGTAGAGAGGAAGCATAATGCAATAGGGTAAAAATTGGACGCAAAAAAAAAAGAAAAGAAAAAAGTATTACAGTGACCTCTATGCGATCTTTCCAGCTAGAACAATGGCCACTCCTCTGATAAAGCTTCTCACGAGACTTTAAAGTACGTCTATGGGAATTTGTGCCCATTCAGTCAAAAGAGAATTTATATGACTGGGCACTGATGTTGGTCAGGAAAACCTAAACTGATGTTACAATTCATTCCAAAGCTGTTCAATTGGGTTGAGGTCAGGGCTCTGTGCAGGCCACTGGAGTTTATTTAAAACGAGCTTTTCTTCAGTCTTATAGAGCTTGCTTTGTGCACAGGGGTACAGTCATGCTGGAACAGAAAAGGACCTTCGCTAAGCTGCTGCTGCAATGTTTGAAGCATATAATTGTCTTTACATAATCAATTTATTACACCTGTTTGTAATTGTCATGGCTGAAACACATGAATAAATTAAAATAATTAGAAGTGGTGTCCCAATACTTTTGTCCATACAGTGTATGCTAAAGATGAGGTTTGTTTGTTTGTTTATTAGGATTTTAACGTCATGTTTTACACTTTGGTTACGTTCATGACAGGAACGGTAGTTTTCATCAGTTCACAAGTTTATATCGAACACAGTCCTGAAAAATTTTGTTTCTCCAATTCACCTCACTTGCATGTCTTTGGACTGTGGGAGGAAACCGGAGCACACGGAGGAAACCCACGCGGAGAACATGCAAACTCCACACAGAAAGGACCCGGACCGCCCCACCTGGGGATCAAACCCAGGACCTTCTTGCTGTGAGGCGACAGTGCTACCCAATTAGCCACTGTGCCACCCACTAAAGATAAGGCATAAACTTAATCTGTAAATGTAATGTAAGCTAAATGAAGACCAAAGCCTTGACTTTGACTTTTTTCGTAGTAGGGATACAGACTGCTATGTTTATTACAAGGAACCAGCCGGGCAGTCAACCAAAAACCATGTTGCAATATTCTAATGTAGAGGCTATTACACAATCAATTAAACAAGAAATGCATATGTGGCTAGAAGGAAATGAAATAAAAATGAACACGGCCCAATTTGCACACTAATAAGAGGCCTTAAGATGATTTATTTGATGTATACTGGCCAATACACCTCACCCAGGAGTGCAAATGCGGCTACTAATAAATCTAATCCACAGGGGAGGAATTAGCATCATAGTATTTGCATTGTGATCAGAAGCCACTGCCACTTTTTTTTGAAAGGACTGCAAATTTCACTAAAGTAGCTTTAAATACATCGAGCTTATATATTATGGATGAAAAGCCTTTCTATTCATCAAGTTAAGTGAGACTGGTGGTAGCAGGCATGGTTTTAAAGAGATATCGAAAACAGGTTTGGCACGATCAAAGCCAATTTTCTATATAAAGCAAACGATAAACAATTGACTGACAATATGGTTTAAAACGGGAGCTATTCTCAGGGTGTAAAACTGGCAGTTGTTAATGTCAAACAGCTCTTTGATGCTTCTTTTATCCTTTCGGTCTGTCAGCAAGAGGTGGCACAGAGTGTATCAGCTGAAGTTATTAAAGAAATAATGGCAGCAGGTGGTTAATACAGCATAGTTATAATACAGCGGACACTGGTAGATGACAGCATCACATGATCGTTTACTGGTTAAAAGAAAAGGCAGCACTGTAGTGACACTTAAAATCAGTGCTGACCGTATTTATGGCTTTTCATCATCATGAAAGGACAGCGGTGACTGGATTTTCTACTAATGCATCTACAAATAATTCTGTAATGAAAAGTAAAGGGGAAGGGGGGGGGGGGGGGGGGGGGGGTTACTTAAAATTTTTACAAGGTTGTACCTGTGGGACGAGGAACTGAACCGTTCGGGAGATTCCGCCATCCCATGAAGCCATTTCCATCATGAAACCTGCAAGAAGAAAGGTTTTTGAGCATAAAAACTTCATTAGTTTTTACTATAGAGCAGTGGATCTTAAACTGTGGTTCTTGTCATAACTGGTGGTATCTAAAGCTTACCCAAATGCTCCTCCAGTGCACCTTTAGAAGCTGCAGCTTGTATTATATAAAAATCATACACTGCTCAGCCATAACATTAAAACCACCTCCTTGTTTCTACACTCACTGTCCATTCATTTTATCAGCTCCACTTACCATATACAGTAGAAGCACTTTGAAGTTCTACAGTTACTGACTGTAGTCCATCTGGTTCTCTGCATGCTTTTTTTTAACCTGCTTTCACCCTGTTTTTCAATGGTCAGGACCCTTACAAGACCACCACAGAGTAGGTATTATTTAGGTGGTGGATCATTCTCAGCACTGCAGTGACACTGACATGGTGGTGGTGTGTTAGTGTGTGTTGTGCTGGTATGAGTGGATCAGACACAGCAGCGCTGCTGGAGTTTTTAACTACCGTGTCCACTCACTGTCCACTATTAGACACTCCTACCTAGTAGCTCCACCTTGTAGATGTAAAGTCAGAGACGATCGCTCATCTATTGCTGCTGTTTAAGTTGGTCATCTTCTAGACCTTCATCAGTGGTCACAGGACACTACCCACGTTGGCTGGATATTTTTTTGGTTGGTGGACTATTCTCAGTCCAGCAGTGACAGTGAGGTGTTTAAAAACTCCATCAGCACTGCTGTGTCTGAGCCACTCATACCAGCACAACACACACTAACACACCACCACCATGTCAGTGTCACTGCAGTGCTGAGAATGATCCACCACCCAAATAATACCTGCTCTGTGGTGGTCCTGGGAGAGTCCTGACCATTGAAGTGCAGCATGAAAGGGGGCTAACAAAGTTTGTAAAGAAACAGATGGACTACAGTCAGTAATTGCAGAACTACAAAGTGCTTCTATATGGTAAGTGGAGCTGATAAAATGGACAGTGTGTGTAGAAACAAGGAGGTGGTTTTAATGTTATGGCTGATCAGTGTACATCAAATATTTGAACAGAGGATTTGCAATTTGGCTAAGAAATTGGTAGTTCTGTTGAGGTAATAACTCGTTGCATTTTTAAAGCTGAATCATCATCTTAATTTTGGTTTTTTAACTTTTGCAGGGCTTTAGGACAGGACACAGTAAACTTTGCTGTTTTTTCCGGATGGCAGAGATTTAATCAGGGTTCACTGCTGGTTTAAACACACTGTAGTAACAAACAGAACATTTAACAATGAGAAAATGTTCTACCATGTTAAAATAAAATATAAAATATTTGCAATTTAAACACATAGAAATATTATCAGCTGGTTAAAGCTAGTGAAGTGAAGACTTGTATTGTATTGTGTGAATATGGTTACATATGCATGCAGCAATGCATGCTGCAACTTTCCAAGGCCATCTGGACTAGCACCTGGGGGAGCTTTCGGTTACCAGTGGTACTCATATTACAGTCTGAAAACCAGTGCTCTACAGAAAAGTGAATAGCGTTTAATAGTTATCAGAATTTTGTCAGCTGCTTTAAATGTTTACATAAACTGATTTAATATTCTATTCTTTTCTAAAGTGTTTTGCACCTACAGTCAGAAACCGTATCAGAGATATTCGTCACAAAATACGAGTCCGAGTCAAGTCACGAGTCTTTATACTAGAGTCCGAGTCAAGTCACGAGTCTTTAGGCTAGAGTCCATTGTGCAAATGAATGTAATTTCTGTAACAAGAAGGTAGCAGTTAAAAGCTTAAACTGATATGTTTTGTTTTCATGGCACAGCGGCCAAAATCCAAAACACAGCAAAAAAAATCATAACCACAGCTTACCTAAGCTTATGTTCTTCCAGATGCTATTAAATTTATAACCGTGTAATCCGTTATTTTGTAAATGTGCTTATAATTAAAAACCTCCAAACTTTTCCCGGTTGTGAAGTAAAACACGAACTTGTTAGAAAGCCAATCAAGCGTTTTATTGACACATCATCTGTGTGACGCTGCAAACTGAATAAATGCAAATAACAGCATTTCTTACTAAAATTTACAATGAGGAAGTCTGATTGGTTCTTTCAACCATTAGATCCAATTCTGTAAGAGCGTTCCATTAACTCCAGTTGTTCCTGTGAAGTGCACTACGTAGGGTATTCCACCATTTTATATATATATTTTTTTTATATTTAAATTTTTCCCCCTTTTTCTCCCCTTTTTAGCGCATCCAATTGTTCAATTAGCATCGTGCTTCCTCTCTGTCTATGCCGAACCCTGCCCTGACGGAGGTGATTGAAGCTAACCCGTATCCCCTCCGAAACACGAGCAGCATTACATTACATTACATTTTCAGCATTTAGCAGACGCCTTTATCCAAAGCGACTTACACAATGAGTGGAGCACGATGAGCAATTTAGGGTTAAGGGCCTTGCTCAGGGACCCAACAGTGGCAACTTGGTGGTGGCGGGGCTTGAACCGGCATCCTTCTGTTTACTAGTCCAGTACCTTAACCACTGAGCTATCACTGGCCAGATGCATCTTTGCCACCCACACATTGACGAGTTTGGCGCCACCCAGCGTTGCATGCGGAGAGACACACCCTAAGTGCACCCCCTCCCATCTCTGTGTAAGCGCCTCCAATCAGCCGGCAGAGAACGCAACCGCATTCTGACAGAGAGAGACCCACATCCGGTTCTTTGTCCCACCCCCCACATGAGCAACCGGCCAATCGTTGCTCATATAGCCACTCAGCTTCGAACCGGTAAAGCAAGGCTGGATTCGATACAACGCTTCTCAGAATCCAGCCCTGGTTGCAGCGCGTTTCTTTTTACCGCTGCGCCACCTGAGCGGCAGGGTATTCCACCATTTTAAGTGAGATTCCAATCCAAAGGTAACGAAAATGTTCAAATGAAATGAACTTCATATATAATTGTCACATGTAACTAATGTTAACACATGCTGATGCTAGAGACTCTTGCTGTTTACGAGTAATTTTTTTGTGAGTCATGAGTCGAGTCCGAGTCATTTGAAACGAGTCCGAAGTCACTGTGTGTGCGACTTACGTGCGAGCCATATTCAGCGTCTCTGAACCATATACACACAGTGCACTTATGTGGTACGTGTAGCTAAATATTTTCTCCCAATACATTGAGTTACTATGCATTGTAATTACTGTGCACTGAATGTGCAGATGTTTGTTCCCTTTAAATGACAAAACACAGAATGTGACCAGGGGTGTCCAAACATGTGTACGAGACTGCATAAGTATAAAAAAACCAACTGCAACTATGTAACCTACACATTATTTTTAACAAAATAAATACTTTAAAATGTGCAGGCATATAACCAAGCCAGAATATTTCACTATGCTGGGCTTATTCCCATCGGTAATTCCTTAGTGGGAAGTTACTTCTCTCAGAGTCAGCACTTACTGCTCTGCTTACTCACCTTTCACACATTTAAAGACCAGCTCAGCTCGCCTCAGACACCAGGGAATGGTCATCTCCTGCACACAGAGTGACAGACAGGCAGAAAGAGAGATAGATTGTACAGGGAGAGAGAGAGAGATATGAAATCAATTCATGTAGTAGAATCCAGTCAAGGTTATAACCTTAAATAATTCATATGCAAATTTAACTGAGCAATTCTAGCATTGACCAAAAAGAAGCACTCATCCTAAAGGCCAGAATAAAAAAGGATAGGCTGGATGAAGCTCATCTTTAGATAAAATAACATTTAAACAAGAACACAAGGACTGTAATAAGAAACTAAACAAAATGTCCAAAAATTATGATCACTTCTATATATTATCCACTAAAGAAGTGGTCTATAAATTATACACCGTTAATACATTATACATTTTTTAACTTCATTAACTTTTGCACTGAAGCTATAAGGCTGATGTAGGCAACAATTAACGGAAGTTTATATTCGTTTATACTTTGTTTATTAGGATTTTAACGTCATGTTTTACACTTACATTAATGACAGGAACGGTAGTTACTCATTACACACAAGGTTCATCAGTTCACAAGGTTATATGGGCGGCACGGTGGCTAAGTGGGTAGCACTGTCGCCTCACAGCAAGAAGGTCTTGGGTTCGAACCCCAGGTGGGGCGGTCTGGGTCCTTTCTGTGTGGAGTTTGCATGTTCTCGCCGTGTCTGTGTGGGTTTCCTCCGGGTGCTCCGGTTTCCTCCCACAGTCCAAAGACATGCAAGTGAGGTAAATTGGAGACACTAAATTGTCCATGACTGTGTTCGGTATAAACTTGTGAACTAATGAATCTTGTGTGTGATGAGTAACTACCGTTCCTGTCATGAATGTAACCAAAAGTGTAAAACATGACGTTAAAATCCTAATAAACAAACAAACAAACAAACAAGTTTACATCAAACAAAGTCATGGACAATTTTGTATCTCCAATTCACCTCACTTGCATGTCTTTGGACGGTGGGAGGAAACCCACGCAGACACGGGAAGACCGCCCCACCTGGGGATCGAACCCAGGACCTTCTTGCTGTGAGGCGACAGTGCAAGCAGTGGATTCTAATTAAGGAGGATGTGGACTATGTGATGTTATGGGAGCAACTCTTGTAAAACCAGTTTATCATTTTATTACGGTCTTACTATTTATAGATTACAATCAATTCTATGACGTCTTAAATCACATCAGAATATCTACATGACATGAACTAAAACTGGTTGCAGACTAAGATGAAGCTGGAGTCTTGGGGCATGTATTTACAGAACATTTTTAACATTAGCTAGATGTTCTACAAATCACCCAGTAGATGTTAACAGTCAGTTTGACAACTATGTGCATTTCTTAAAGAAAATGTGTGGTGAGAGAAGAGATGTGTGTGTGTGAATGTATTTATGTGGGGGGTTGTGAGTGTGTATATGTTTGTATTTGGTGGGGGTGAATACTTTTTGCTCAGACAAGTGACTGTCTGTGTGCAAGCATGTATTTAGTATTGGTGAGAATATTTCCTAAAATATGTTTAGCATGGGAGCTTGGCAGATGCCAGGATGCCAAAACATTCATATACAGGTACCACACTGTGATTTTTTTTTTATTTTATTGGAATTTTAATTTTAGTTTATTGGGTTTTACACACTTTGGTTACATTCATGACATAACAGGTAATTTGGACTGTGGGAGGAAACCGGAGCTTCCAGAAGAAACCCATGCAGACAACGGGAGAACATGCAAACTTCACACAGAAAGGACCTGGACTGTTCCCCCTAGGAATTGAACCCAGGAGCTTCTCGCTGTGAGGCGACAGTGCTACCACACTGTGAAAAAGTGCTATAACAAACACTGTATGGGTAAAGGTAGCAGAAAAACTGGTCTGGCTGTGTTAATAGCAAATGTGTTACAGGTTTTTGGACTGAACCCAAGAACTGTCCCATTACTCTGTGATTGATGTACTCATGAGGAAGTTAATTCCCCCGCTTACCTCCGACATGTCGTGCACCAGCAGCAGTGGGATGGTGATGGTGGTGATGTCGTGTGTGCAGCACACTTTCAGGATGTTGCGCAGGCCCATAATAGCCGGGTCTCTCGCTGTGAGGTTCGCAGAGCGCACATTATCATCCACGCAGAGATGGAAGACTGTGTGCACCTCTGACAAGTTGGAATGGCGAGTGATGTAGAATTCACCTGCAGGAAAGAGTTCAGAAGAATTTGATTATGATGTTGCTTCAAAGCCAGTGTTCCAGGAAGTTCAGAACAAAAAAACATGAGTTTAAGAGACACTAAACTTACCAGGAAGGATATTTGAAGGGTTTCGCTCAATGTTCTTGTTTTTGTCATCATTGCTTCCGTTTCTTGTCATTTCTGTGAAAGAGAGTGAATAAAGGTTTATTTTAAAATGCCTGAGGAAACTGACAAAGGTATGACGTATCCAGAGCACTCAGGTATATTAATAGCTCTCATTTCTCATGAAACAAGAATCAGTGCCTCATTTCAAACTTCATAAAAACAAACTACACCATATGAAGAAAAGTACTGGGACAGACCTCTAAATCATTGAATGCAGATGTTTCATTCAGTCCTATATCCACAGGTGATTAAAATCAAGCACGTAGCCATGCAGCCTTCCTTTACAAACATTTATGAAAGAATCGGTAACTCACTCGAGTAATAGAACTGCACTGTTGCAACAAGTCAGTTTGTAAAATTCCTTCCCTCCTTGATATTCCATGATCGGTGGCACGGTGGCTCAGTGGGTAGCACCGTCGCCTCAAAGCAAAAAGGTCCTGGGTTTGATCCCCGGGTGGGGCAGTCCGGGTCCTTTCTGTGTGGAGTTTGCATGTTCTCCCCGTGTGGGTTTCCTCCGGGAGCACCGGTTTCCTCCCACAGTACAAAAACATGAGGTGAATTTACTTGTAATTTTATATATAATATAAATATTTAAGTATATAATCTATTACAATGTTAACCGAAATGTTAACCGAAATAACACCTCCTTATGTACCTTCAGGTCCTGTTGTTGCAGTGTGTTGTCTGCTTGTTGTTGTGGTTATACAGATACTTGTTTGTATAACGTGAATCTCTGTAGTGTGTACTATTACTTTTGACTTTTGATTTATGTAACTTGCTACTGAGGCCTTAATTTCCTTCGGGATAAATAATCTATCTAATCTATCTATCTAATCCTATCTATCTAATCTAATCTAATCTAATCTAATCTATCCATCCAACCATCCATCCATCTATCGATCTATCTATCTATCTAATTGGAGATACAAAATCGTCCATGACTGTGTTTGACTTTAAAACTTGTGAACTGATAAATCTTGTGTAATGTATAACTACCGTTTCTGTCATGAATGTAACCAAAGTGTAAAACATGACATTAAAATCCTAATAAACAAACGATATTCCATGATCAACTGTGAGTGGTAATATTTGAAAAGTGGACGCGTTAAGAAACCACAGCAACACAGGCACGAAGGGGCAGACCAGTTTCAGAGCGGGTCACGAAGTGCTGAGGTGTATAAAAGTCTCCAAAGCTCTGCTGACTCAATAACTGCAGAGTTCCAAACCTCCTTTGGCATTGACATCAGCACAAAAACTGTGCACCTGGAAGCTTCATAGCATGAGTGTTCACAGCTGAGCAGCTGCATGCAGGCCTTACATCACCAAACACAATGCCATGTGTCAGATGGGGTGGTCTAAAGCACACTGCCACTGCACTCTAAAGCAGTAATAACGTGTTTTGTGAAGTGACGAATCACACTTTTCTATCTGACAGTCCGATAAATGAGTCTGGGTTCGATGAATGCCAGGAAAAAGTTACCTGCCTGTAAAACTGTAAAGTTTGGTGGAGGAGGGATACTGCTATGAGGATGCTTCACAGGGGTAGGAACAAGGACCCTTTGTTCCAGTGAAAGGAAATCTTAATGCTTCAGCATGCCAAGACATTTTGGATAATTATATGGTTCCAACTTCGTGGGAACAGTTTGGGGAAGAACCTTTTCTGCTCATGTTAACCCAAAGCTAAAGGTCAGCTAGATGGCAGGCTGGCCAACAAACCAGCTTTACAGTATTTGAGGTCCTGATAGGAAAAATTGTCTTTTTGTTAGGAAGTGCTCAGTAGGACGGTTTAACATTTCAGATGTTTCCGCTAAGACCTATCAAACAAAGATGACAAATAATGTAAATATGACAACTGAACATGAAGTCATATAGGCTCTAAAAAACTGAACAAATGCATCACGCACAGCCCAGTAATCAGGCCATTAGAAATGCTGGCAAAATATTTAGACAGGCAAAAAAAAGTCCGGGTCTCATTTCGTTGTTGCTGGAACGAAACGCAACACTTCCCTCCGGAGCAAGTGAAGTTGGATACGCCATGGTGCAATGCAGAGGTGGGTGATTTGGAAATGGGGATTCCACCACGCACGCACGCACACACACGCACACACACACTTGCTGTGTCACTCACCCGGCTGTTCTCTCTGCTTGCTGCTGCGCTGTGCCCGTGCATACAGCACCACCTGCTGGACCACCTCCAACTGCTCAGATAAGCGAGGGAAATGGAAATCTGTGCATTCCTGGGACACCGTGGCAAACTCTGGAATGATACAGATGGAAAAAGACTGTAACCAATCCTTCAAGATAAGGATGCTGACATTTTAATATGTTTGGCCTACATGCTGTGTGATGAATAAAGCAATAACAGTACACTGTGATTAGGATGCAGTTACTGGATTGTATTCCCACCACGTGGCAAGAACCTCAAGATTTATTTAAGTGATGCAACCTGTGTGATGTTAATTTAGCTCGATAGGTACAGTAACACAGTACACATGGAAGAACATGTGATTTGCAACACAAAATGACAGTAACACTGATGCAGGTTTTAAGGAGCTTTTTAGCAAAGCCACCGACATGGCCGGGAGTACATACAAACACAATTGGCTGTGTGGTTGAGGGAGGGAAGGTCGGATGGGGTTCCTTACCGCTGCGCTATGTGATCACGATGCTGAGGGATGGGAAGGAGGTGGGCTGTCAGATTGGACAACTGTCAGGGGGAGGTTTTATATCTTAATAGAGAGATTACAATGATAAATTGATAAGTCATTGTTCGATTAATGCTATTGGTTAAAATTTGTATTATTTGAATTTCAATTTAATTTTGAAACTTCACAGTAAATTAACACTTTAACTTAGTCATTTCAATTCCAACAGCTGATGTGAAGAGCGCAAAGCTACAATCTGTACAGAGTGAAAACAGATTTAAAACACGGCCTCAACCACACTTGGGGTTAAAGCGTAAAACTCTCGGTTAAAATCTCTGAATGCACCTTGTACAGCTTGTTCAAAATCTGCATTTTTATGATTTAAACAATGAACGACAAAACCGGAAACTGTTTTATGTCTCACATGACTCTATAGTGTAAATATACAACGCTATGTCCCAGTACACAGGTTAATAACTGATTATCATCTTACAAAACTACACTACTGGTTCCCGTTTTTTGTTACTCTGCTACATTACTGCCACATTCACTATGTCACCTATTATTAATCAATAAAGCTTGTGTAAATTGTTGATATTTAACTCATTTGATGGGATGCTGGTTGTCGGTCAGCCGTCGCCTAAAGCCAGTTGGTTATCAGTTTTAAGAAACTGAAACTTCTACATAACCTAACACCCATGATAATGATCCAGTCTGTAAAACTAAAACATTTACATGCTATAAAACATAAGTTTGAATAGATGTGGTGCCATACCTCTCTTAATGCCACTGTAAGAGTTCACTCTGTTATCGACGAGCAGGACAAGGCCGCAGAGAGAGGATGAGTATAGAGAGAGTGCCGTCTGTAATCGTCGCAGCTTTACACTGCCACCGCTGCCATGGCGTCTGTGCCTGCAGAAGTCCAGCACGTTAGCTCGGACCAGCCGCAAATTGTGCATCGTCTTCAGTTGAGCCCCTGGACCAATGGGATTGTCATGATTAGGAAAAATAGGACATGTGTATATAAACATGTATTAAAAATTTCATAAGATAAAAGTTATTTATAGTGGTAGTAGCCTACAATTTTTTAACCTAGTATAATGGGGCCAGACTTGATTAAGATAAGCCTGTGACCCTTGACAACTGAGCTCATGGAAATGTAAATTACACAGTGAATTATGTCAACATTCATTAGCCATAATTTAATGTTAATTTGTAACCAATGCATAGAAGATCCTATAAAACATCTTAGACCGTGTCCATGCTAGAGTAAACAAAATGCCAAGCATTTGGAAACCTGATGGAAGGGAATGTACATTAGGACAAGTTTAAACCTAATGGCTGAAAGTGTGTATCTGTATAATGTGGTTTGTGTAGGTGCCAGGCATTTTTAAAGAGATGTCATACCTAAGTGAATGGTAAAGCTCTCTTCCAGCTGTCGCTGCTCCTCGAACAGCCTGGCTCCCAGCTCTCCGGACTCGGCCAGCTGCCCAGGCTGCACCTTAATTTCCTCACTGTAACACGACCAGAAAATCACAGCATCAAAGTTACACTGAAATACTAAGAATCATTCCAGCTGTTTAGCTTAGAACATTTTTAACATTTTGGGCCACACAAATATTCATTTATTTTTCACAGATTTAAATAGATAACAATAAGCAGCCAGGGTGGCATGACTGCATGGTATTACATTTGATCTAGGATGACTGTGCCTCTGTACACAAAATGAGCTCTATAAAAACATGACCTCAGCCCCTTAGCTTTGGAATAAACTGGAACATCAACTGAGGCCTTCTTGACCAACATCAGTGCCCAGCCATACAAATGCTGGAGACCGGACATCTTTTGACTGAATAGCCATACAATTCCCACAGACATTTACATTTTCGGCATTTAGCAGACGCTTTTATCCAAAGCGACTAACACTATACAGTCTGAGCCATTGAGAGTTTAGGGCCCAACAGGTAACCTGGCAGTGGTGGGGTTTGAACCAGCGACCTTTTGCTTACTAGCCCAGTGAGAAACCTTCTCAGAAGAGTGGCTGCTGTTACCGGCTGAAAAGATCACATAGAGGTCACTTTATTTTACTTCATTTGTCTTTAAAATGGGATGTCCAACAAGCTTATGGTCAGGTGTCCAAATATTTTTGGCTATATACTATATTAGTGGAGCAGAAAGGGGTACAAACCGAGGCTATGAACGATTGTCCCACTAATACTTACTTGATGGTGCTGTTGTTAGGGTTACGGAGATCCTGGTGCAGTTTCACCACCCACTCCTGATACTCCTGTTTCTGAATGCCAGTTACCTGCTTCAGCTCACTGGCCCACTTGCTCTCCAAAATCTAAACATTAGACACAAGTGTTACTATCACTTTTACATGATAAAACAATAATTAATACCCACTATCAGTGTGCAGCACCAACGCTGCTGGAATCTCCAACACATTCGGATATTCTCGAAAACTTAATTAGAAAACCTTTTGTTTTTTTTTTGTTTTTTTTAAGCCTTTATATGATATAATTAATTGTCAGCAATTATCAGCTTTTTATGATTGAAAGTACAAAGAGTAAGGAGTAAATTTGTGTCAGTATGGAGTCTGACTGCTCATTTTATATGTATTACACTAATGTTGTCAAAAAAGGCTTTAATATACTGACTGCATCTCTATTGTTTGATTAGCATGTTTAGTTATCCTTTGTAATGACATATTTGCTACAGACTTTGTTTAAAATCTATATTTAGAAAACTGAATTGGTTCGCTCATGGTGTATGTCATCTTGTGCTACATTATTGCAGCATTTGCTATATTACACTGCTTTTTATCAATAAAGCATGTATGACTTGTTGATATGAAGATCTGTCATGTGTTTTATATTTTGATTGGATGTTATAAACTTATTATTGTCAATGACAGTCGATTATTGGTTAAAAAACATTGGCAAAATTTACATCTCAAAGTGGAGTACAGCAAGGAGTATTACAAATTCCTAGCTCACTAGAAAATAAAGTGCACGGTAAATTTAACCAGAACAATGTATGTGCTTTGGTGTTGAGAGCGGTGCTGAGAGACGACTGCTCTTACCTGCTGAGCTTCAAAGTGCTGCGCTGCTACTGTATTAACGTCCTGATCGCTCAAGGTTTTTCCCAGCTCTTGCATCACTTTGTCCATTTCTGCTGCCTGCCTGTGCATGGGCGGAGTAGAGCATTATGTAACAGTGGGTTCTCTATCTGAACTCTAAACCCTAAAAACAAAGTGATCCACTAACCTCTCCTGAAGTTTCTTGAGCTCCATGTCTCTCTCACTGATTAACTCAGACACACTGACGTAGTAGTTGTGTTCCAGGTTGAGCAGAGTTTCTGAGGCCGGAGAGTGAATCAGCTCGTGATACACATCTGCAAAGTCCTCATCCCAGCTGGGCTCCTCGGGTCGAGCGTGTTCTAGCGTTGTCTAAAGACAGACATTGCTCCATTAAAAACAAAAAAGGGCAGGGGTATATTGCTGTGGCCAGTGATTCAGGGGAAACCAGACCCACCACTACCCTAACCAAGATAAAGCAGTGGTAAAACATAAAAATCAAGCAAACCGTAATCACATAAAGCATTATATTTTTTTCAGAAAATAGCTAGACGCCCATCCCATGCTAGTATGGTTACATTTAGCCAGTAAAACTATGCATAAACTTTGTGAGTTCTTACTTAAACATGAGCAAAAAGCAAATCAGCAATCAGTGACAATGCATGTAATGCAGTAAGTCAACAATGTATTTCTTTGTTAATTTAGTAATGCTAAAGGAGACGTTTTTGCATAGTAAAGTGTTTTTTGTTAATATTTGGCACTGTGGGTAGAGCTGTTGCCTCATAACAAGAAGTTCCTGGATTCAATTCTCTAGCCAGGGAAGCCAGAGTCCTTACTGTGTGAAGTTGGCATGTTCTCTCTTTGTCTGTGTGGGTTTCCTCTGGTTTCCTCCCACAAGTCCAAAGACATACAGTAAAGTTAACTGGAGCTATTAAAAATTGCCTTAGGTGTAAATGTGTGTTTCTGCCCTGTGATGGACTGGTGACTGGTCGGGGTGTATCCTGCCTTTTGCCTAATGAATCAGACCCACCATGACCCTGACCAGGATCGGCACGATGGCTAAGTGGGTAGCACTGTCACCTCAGAGCAATTAGGTCCTGGGTTTGATCCCCAGGTGGGGCGGTCCGGGTCCTTTCTGTGTGGAGTTGCTTGGGTTTACTCTGGGTGCTTTGGAGATACAAAATTGTCCATGACATTCCTGTCATGAATGTAACCAAAGTCTAAAACATGATGTTAAAATCCTAATAAACAAACAAACCCTTACCAGGATAAAGCAGGGGTAAAACAGACAATGAATAAATTAATTAATGAGTAAATGGTCCTTAATAAACCATGATGAAAGGTTAGATATTGATTTTAGCATTATTATCAATACTGGCATGTTTCAGATATAATTTCAGGACACTTTATAAAGGCATCACAAAAATGACAAGCATAAGCATGTTGTCAGTACAGTCTGTGAGTACAGCCACAGTTAAAAACACTTTTTTTCCTGTGGTCTGTGCCAA
The DNA here is from genome assembly GCF_030014385.1 of Trichomycterus rosablanca. Taxonomy (NCBI): domain Eukaryota; kingdom Metazoa; phylum Chordata; class Actinopteri; order Siluriformes; family Trichomycteridae; genus Trichomycterus; species Trichomycterus rosablanca. The sequence continues at coordinate 34,405,265 of NC_085995.1, forward strand.
CAGCAGTACTTAAGAGACACAGAAAAGTGCTCTGCTTTCTGTTCTGTGTGTCACATAGCTGACAGCAGATTTTAAACTCCTAACGCTTTAAAGTTCAGATGCAAGTGACCTGCTTGGCCCAGTTAAAAAGATACAGGATATAGGATATTGTGTTTCAAAAGAATGTCTTGCATGCACTGGGTCAACACTAAATGATTTAAAAGGGGCTGAAGCATCTGCCTTACAACATATCTCTGAAGATCACGTTTCATGTACAAACATCCGTTTGACGTTTGAAATATAAAAGTAGAAAGTCACAGTTGATAAAGTTAAGTATAGGCAACATCAGTATTTTTAAATAGACCATGCTTAAGTGCCATGGAGATAAATAAACCATATATAAAATATAACCATATATTAATAATTAACTATTAGAATAATAAATGTAATACTCATTGCAGAACTCAAAATGCAGGAACACAAAATCTCTATTGTTCACGTATTTTGTGAGTTTATTTCACCTATTCTTGATTGTCATGGAGTATTTATTTTTATTATTTTATACATAATTTATTTATAAAAATGACTTTTACCTAAAATATGAACAACAAAATTACGCCTACAAGTACCTCAACTTAATGTCAGTGCCTCAACCAGACAGCCGAGGTCGCTACTACAGAGGCCAAGCAACAAGGTACAACTCATCTGTCCCTCCCTCCCTCAGACATGACCACCTGTGTTTTTAACACTGCTGCATTGAATAATCTTTTAAAAGTCCTAAATAACACTAATTATTCGTAAATTACTAACAAATGTAATTTGTCAAGCAGTATGTTTCAGTGTAGTGCACGGCTCAAATATTGTTTGATTATACTGTCTCTATTTCCTCTCTGTATGCTTTATATGCCACCACCTAGTGCACAAAAATAACAAAACTAGTGCATGCATATGAATTTGGTGCTTTGACTGTAAGAGGCAGAAAACCATTTCATGTGACTCAACAATCAGTGTTATTGTTGTACTGCCCAGTATGTCTATACACAACATGGTATTTACATTTATGTTTTACATGTACAGCATTTAGCAGACATGCAAAGCAAATTACAATTGTGACTGATATAATGCAAGCTATTTAAAACCAAGGGCCCAACACAGGCAAACTAGAGATAAGGCTTGCACTATTAATCATCTGTTTACCAGCCTAGTGCCTTAAACACTAAGCAACCACTGCCCTTATGTATGCCTTGGTGTGAAACATACGACAGCACTATGATGGGTAATAATAGTTATAATTATTTTGTTATATTGAGAAACACTGATTTATCAAAATACATTAATAGATACCACACTGCCTCAGACAACATTTACCACTCAACCATGTCACAGACTTTACAGCATTTACCTCAGCGTAAGCCTTGGCCCACACGTTGGTCAGTTTATTAATATCAACTTCTCCATTAGAGATCCTCTGCAGAGCTGCTTCAGCTTCACGGTCATAATCTTCTAAAGTTTCTCTCTTAATGAAGGCAACAAGTCTGTTCTTTAAATCTGGAACATAACCAAGCAGATTAGCTTAAATTTGAGGGACTTTGTTTACTATTTAGTAATACAGGTTAAATATTTAAAAAAGCAAGAAAGAGCTGTGATAAATTGCACCTCATTATGGTCATTGTAAATGCATATTAACTAAACAATTTTATCATTAAACAAAATATACAGTATGCGCACAAAACCCATTTAAAAAAAAAACAAAAAATAATTACAAATATTTTAACTTAAATTAAATTAAAGAAACACACATCATGCCACTTAGATTGTAATTTTTCCTCTCCTTTTATGCATCACTTTTAGAATTGTTACCATGAGTAAATATTGTTATAGTTTAATTTTAGTCTTTTTCATCATTATGGAGAAATTCTGGCCTTATTTGCAGAACTGCATTACTTTAGCTAGTTTTTCAGCCATGAACTGCTCAATTCAAGTCTAGCCTCTTTATTTCTAGTTAGGTCCAGACTTCATCTAAACATAAAAAGAGGAATTTGATTTTCACATTGACTAAAGAATTAAAAAGTCATCCAAAAGTGGCAACCTTTTGGATGGTAAGGCCTGCTGAACCAGTGACATTCAGATCACTAGTCCAATCCCTTAAAATTGCTGAGCTAACACACTGAACAATAATCTAGATCTTAGAAGAGCAGTGGTAAATTCTTACCATATTCTACAAAAGGAGGGATTTTATGAAGCAGCATGAGTCTGCCATGAAGATCGTTAACATTTTCTTGGAAAGGAAACTGAAGCGGCACTTTGAGAACACAAAAGTTTCTTCCTGCCTTGAACTCAAACACAAACTCTTTCTCAGTACTGCTCACTTTCCCTTTGTTCTTCCTCATTGTTTATCTGAAAACAAGAAGACGAGAGTTAAAAGATCAGTACTGTTCTTACTATACACTGAGAAGCTAATTTATTAGATTTACGTATTTTGGAATTACAGATGTACTTTGCAGCTATACAGTTTCCAACTGCAGCTTATGTCACTACAGTAGCTTATTCAGTAAACAAACCCATGTACAACCACTGCATGTAAGATAACATACAGGTACATTAAATCAAATCACTTTATTGTCACGTCACATTAACACAGGTGTGAAAGGTGAGTGAAATGCTTAGGTGCTCAGTCCCTCACAGTTGCAATACACATTAATTACAAAAAAATATATACACATTAACTTACATTAAAACTAGCACCATTTGTTCAATATATACAGATATAATACAGGAATCTTTATGTGCAGATGTACAAAATTATGAAAAGTGAATGAATATAAATATATAAAATAGAATTAGAATAATAAGTCCAACATGTACAGTTATTGTGCAAGATATGAATTACACATGGTAAAGTGCAGAGTGCAGAATGGGTTGTGGGGGGGGGGGGGGGGTATGGTGGGGGAGATCACTGTATTGATAATGAGGGGTGTGCTTGTCCATTGCTGTTCAGCAGTCTGATGGCTTGGGGGAAGAAGCTGTCTCGGAACCGGCTGGTTCTGGTCCTGATGCTCCTGTACCTCCTGCCGCTCAGAAGCTGTAAAACCAGGCAGTAGCTTGGGTGGGTGGAGTCCTTTATAATCCTCCTGGTCTTCCTCAGGCAGCGGCTGGTGTAAAGATCTTGGAGGTTTGGCAGTTTAACCCTGGTGATACGCTGGGCTGTCCGTACGACCCTCTGCAGGGCTTTCCGTTCCAGAGCAGTGCAGCTCCCGTACCAGGCGGTGATGCAGCCTGTTAGTACACTTTCCACAGTGCACGTGTAAAATGTCCTGAGGATACGGGTACTCATGCCAAACCTCTTGAGCCGTCTGAAGAAAAAGAGGTGGTGTTGGGCCTTCTTCACCACCCGTGTGGTGTGTTCTGTCCATGTGAGATCCTCAGTGATGTGGACCCTGAGGAACCTGAAGCTGCTGACCCTCTCCACCGTGGCTCCGTTGATGGTGATGGGGGCGTGCGCTGTCTCCTGCCTCCTGCTTCCTGAAGTCCACAATCAGCTCCTTGGTCTTGTTGATGTTCAGATAGAGGTTATTTTCCTGGCACCAGTGTGTCAAGAAGCTGACCTCCTCTCTGTAGGCTGTCTCGTCGTTGTTGGAGATCAGACCTATGATCGTCGTGTCATCTGCAAATTTGATGATGACGTTGGAGCTGTGACTAGAAGTGCAGTCATGTGTGTACAGGCAGTAGAGCAGGGGACTCAGAACGCAGCCCTGGGGAGCTCCGGTGTTGAGGGTCTGTGAGGAGGAGGTGATGCTTCCCATCCTGACCACCTGGCATCGATCAGACAGGAAGTCCAGGATCCAGCTGCACAGAGAACTGTTCAGACCCAGGTCGCAGAGCTTAATTAATGTCCAGTCTTGAAGGTACAATGGTGTTGAAAGCTGAGCTGTAGTCTACAAACAGAATTCTCACATATGTGTCCTTCTTGTCCAGGTGAGATAGAGCAGTGTGTAGTGTCTATAGCCCTGTATAGCATCATCAGTGGACCCGTTCTGTCTGTAAGCAAACTGCAGAGGGTCCAGGGTTTCAGGCAGTGATGTGCAGATGAAGTCTCTGACCAGCCTCTCGAAGCACTTGCTTATGATAGAGGTCAGAGCAACTGGGCGCCAGTCATTTAAGCATGAAGCAGTAGCAGTCTTTGGAATGGGGACAAGGTTGGCCAGTTTGAAGCATGCTGGCACGACTGAGCGAGAAAGAGAGAGATTGAAAATGTCCGTAAACACTCCTGCTAGCTGATTCGCACAGACTTTAAGAACACGTCCAGGAATGTCGTCCGGTCTGGCTTCCTTGCGGGTGTTAATGCGTTTAAAGGACCTGCGCACGTCAGCCACAGAGACAGTGAGAGGCTGCACGGACCTCACAGTTCAGCCATGGTTTCTGATTCGAATACACACAGATAGTTTTAGTGGGAACAACATCATCTATGCACTTTCTGATGAATCCAGTGACTGTGTCAGTGTACTCATCAATGTTGTTATTGGACGCTTCTCTGAACATCTCCCAGTCGACGTCATCAAAACAGTCCTGGAGCATAGAGTCTGATTGGTCCGACCAGTGACGTACCTCCCTGATAGTAGGAATGACACAAATATTCATTTGTGTCATTTAGCAGATGCTTCTATTTAATTTGATTTACAATTTTAACTAAATACAATTTTATCACTTGAGGGTTAAGGCAAGTGGCAGCTTTGAGAAGGTGAGGCTTAAACCTGCAACTTTCTAATTACTAGTACATTTCCTTCACCACTACCAATGCTATGCCACTGCTGCTGTGGGCAGTGGTAGACTGCCCACAGCAGCAGTGGCATAGCATTGGTAGTATGGTGCTGCAGATATAAGTGTTTCAGGTGCAGCAGTGTTAATGCAAGTATTGACAACATTGCATCCAAGGCTGGGTAAGTTTTACAACCATGGACATGAATATGGAGTAAGCACCCTTCACCAGCTTTGACAGTATCACTATGGCAAGGCTTCCATAAGATTTAGCAGTGTGTCTGTGATAATTTGTGCCTACTGCACATAACAGTTGAAAGCATACAAGTTACTTGATATAACAGATTTCATACAACGTTAAATAAGGTATACAGATTCCTGTCTCTGTACGGTTTTCTGTTACAATAACAGTGTTCCGTGCAGAACGTCAGTCGGTGGATATTGACCTTTACTTTAAGTTCAAATTTGGGCATAAAGTCTTCCAGCGTTTGATACCACTGGTCTAACCCATGTGTCTTTGTTTCTAAACTGTAATGTGCAAACGTTTTGGAAGTTTGTTCAAAAGTGTACGGAACACTGTGACTTTAGCACCTTTAGGATTTATTGACGCGGTTGGTCACGATTATTTCTGTTTGTCGTGTTTAACTCATCTGTAGATAAATAATATCGTGAGTGCTATTTACCTCAAGTGGCAAAAATGTTAGTTTAAATTATTAATAGTTAAGTTACAGCGAAGTAAACTGAATGACAGCCTAGCAACATAGCATAGCATGCTGACTAGCTCCCTATAGCTTCCTGCTAACCTACAAGTCTATCCAATATATACACACAACAACGCATGCACACGCTTTAAAACAACAAAGTATATATTTAGTATAATGAACAAAAGGAATGTGTTGGTTTTCACCTTTAAAATGTGTAATTTAAACTACAGGAGTCACTTTCAGCTTGTTGTTGTTGCAACCGCCCCAATCAGCTGACCGGACAACTTACAGATTCCGAACTGCACTTTCGCCACAATAATCCAGTCTATGTCATTTTGTACAGTAAAGTGTTAAATGTTTTATTTAGGTGCGGGAAAAATATTTGTATTTTTTAAAATAACCATTCGTAAATTATTAGATAAAATTCTACCAAGAGTCTCAAACGTTTAATGTTTTTGTGCCTCGATGTCCTGATTCGACAGTTAGGATTCATGGTAAAAGACGATAAGCACTAGCTGACTATGAAACACTCTTATTCATTCCACATTCATTCCTAACAGTTGATTAAATCAATTATATAAAATAAACTTCATGTTTCCAAATAGAATGGGCTCTAAGTTCTCACAGACACACTTTAAAACCTTGTGGAAAACCTTCATATAAACCTGAAGAACGTCCTAGAAACGTCCATAAGTGTGTGATTGCTAGGTGTCCACATACTTTGTGTCAGGAAATCTAAACAGCCAATCAATCGTGGGACCTATTACTTTTTTCACAGCCCTAAATTTAGATTGCAACTGTACTTGTACTCTTTTTCCACTTGGGTACAGTATCTGCCAAGAGCTGAACCTCATCTGTTGTGTACTGGAGATGCACATCATGGTGTTTAACTATTCATTGATTTGGTCATGTTCACAAGCACTTTGGAATAATCCCCCTGCCTCAGTCTCGATGTTCAAGTCTAGACTGGAAACATATTATTTACTCAGGCTTTTGATTAGTCTTGTCAAACTAAACAAGCAAACTTAGTTCTGCTGTAATAATTAGGGGTGCCAGAGTCTAAAGCTACTCTCTGTAAAACTGACATTTTACTCTTAACGATTTCACATTGTAAATACATCTTCTGTTGTTTTACCCCAAGGTGGTTCTGACGGAAACCTGTTCACCCTCTCGAGGTTAAAGACTGCAAGTCGAGACTGCAGTGCCAACAATGCTGCTCCTACTAGATGGGATGGGTACCTGGTGTGCAGAACTTACAACGGACTTTATCACAGACTGGACTGAACAATATAGAACTCCAATTATTTTTTGCTAGTTACAACTTTCAGTTCAATTTAATTTTGTGTTTGTATGATTTGTGTAAATCCTATGTATTTAAATGATCATCCAGGCCACCCAAGAAGGATCAGTCCCTGCAGAGTCTGGTTCCCTTTAAGGTTTCTTTCTATAATTTTAAGGGAGTTTTTCCTTGCCACTGTCGCCCTCAACTTGCTCAATAGGGGTTTTTTGTCTGTTGGTCCTGGATTCTGTAAAGTTGCTTTGAGATAATGTCCATTGTAAAAAGTGCTATATAAATAAATTTGACTCGACTTGACACTTTATCATGGTCAGACTGAATGTGTGGGGAGGAACAAGAGCCAAATTGAAATGCAATCACTACAAAGGAAAATTTGCTATTAAAAAACAAAATGCTGAATTTGTGTCAACACTGTATACAATCAAGAGTGGAATTAAATCAAGGCACAGCTTTATAGCTTTCCACTTTGCTTTGCTTCAAAGAAGTGTGCTTCACTGAAATGACGAGATTGTGTTTAAATCGAACTGACATGTGGAAAACGTAACAAAATAAAAAGTAAAAGATCCATTGCATGGATTTAACATCATTACTTAGATAGAGGAACAAGTGGAATAAATGTCCTTTCATTTAAACATAATGAATTACTGCACGGGCGCCATGATGGCTTGGTGGGTAGCATTGTCACAGCAAGAAGATTCTGGATCCTTTCTGTACGGAGTTTATGTTCTCCTTGTGTCTGAGTGGGTTTCCTCCCGGAGCTCCGGTTTTCTCCCACAGTCCAAAAACATGCAGTCAGGTTAACTGGAGACACTGAATTGCCCTGTAGGTGAATGGGTGTGTGTATGTGTGTCTGCCCTGTGATGGACTGGCACCCCATCCAGTTTGTTACTGTGTGCCTTGCACCCATTGAAAAGCTGGGATAGGCTCTAGCACCCATGTGACCCTAACGGGATAAGAAGTTAAGAAAGTGAGTGAGTGAGTGAGTGAGTGAATTACTGCACTTTCAGTTCTAAACAGAAACCAATGAACTTAGGAACTGAAGACACTCAAGTAAGAAAGAAACCCTAGTTCTCTGTGCATAACAGGTTTTTTTTTAGCTTATTTACGAAGGCACATACTTTTCACAAAATAACTGTATCCATGGGCTTTCCAGCCTTATTGTGCCCAAAATGTAAGAGCTGCAAAATTGGCACCTTAAAAAAGAGAGACATAAGCAGGTGCAATGTAAAATCTTCCATGCCACCTAATTAGGAAACTAAGTTGCTGTATGTATATATGAACTTTACAATAAACTGATACACACAACCTTTGTGAACCTTGGTGAAAAACACCTAGGTTTGGTAAAGGGTTTTGGCCAAAGAAGTATATGATCCAGTCACTGCAGAAATGATTCCTGACTGTGTTTTAAGATTTGTTGACAACAGCTAACCAGGCAGCCAGACACAAGTACGTGTACAATGGGAACACAGTGCTGTTAAATAGCCAGCTTGCTTTTAGTAGAAAGGTTAATGGAGTGTGTTAGATCAGCTTAAGTTGTCCGCTTGCTCTGCAGGACTCACTAATTACTGTGAGAGCAGAATACTGTGAATGCAGGAGCAGCAACTATTCCCCCTAATAGCATACATAGAACTTATACACAAACTCTGGATATTTATCATGCCTTTAAGTACTATAATTGTGTTGCCTTTTTAGCTTAAAATTGTTCAGTATCTACTATTTGCTCTTAACATATTTATCTCTTTCATCCCATTAAACATTGTAATAATATTCATATTAATAACACTGATGACAATAATAATAATTTAAAATGATACATTATTTATGTGCTTTAACAATGTTTATATAATGTTTTAAGGCTACAAAAATGAATGGATGTTCTTGAAACTACAATATGGCTTTAGTAGCTGTCGTTTCCATATATATATTTTTCCAGGCTTTTAGAGTATATATTACACAATCTGGCAATATGATTTTAATATTTCTTATGCTGTACACCAATCAGCCATAACATTAAAACCACCTCCTTGTTTCTACACTCACTGTCCATTTGATCAGCTTTACCTACCATACAGAAGCACTTTGTAGTTCTACAATTACTAACTGTAGTCCATCTGTTTCTCTACATACCTTTTTAGCCTGCTTTCACTCTGTTCTTCAATGGTCAGGACCCCCACAGGACCACTACAGAGTGGGTATTATTTAGGTGGTGGATCATTCTCAGCACTGCAGTGACACTGACATGGTGGTGGTGTGTTAGTGTGTGTTGTGCTGGTATGAGTGGATCAGACACAGCAATGCTGATGGAGTTTTTAAACACCTCACTGTCACTGCTGGACTGAGAATAGTCCACCAACCAAAAATATATCCAGCCAACAGCACCCCGTGGGCAGCGTCCTGTGACCACTGATGAAGGTCTAGAAGATGACCAACTCAAACAGCAGCAATAGATGAGCGATCGTCTCTGACTTTACATCTACAAGGTGGACCAACTAGGTAGGAGTGTCTAATAGAGTGGACAGTGAGTGGACACGGTGTTTAAAAACTCCAGCAGCACCGCTGTGTCTGATCCACTCATACCAGCACAACACACACTAACACACCACCAGTGTCACTGCAGTGCTGAGAATGATCCACCACCTAAATAATACCTACCCTGTGGTGGTCATGTGGGGGCCCTGACCATTGAAGAACAGGGTGAAAGGGGGCTAACAAAGCATGCAGAGAAACAGATGGACTACAGTCAGTAATAGTAGAACTACAAAGTGCTTCTATATGGTAAGTGGAGCTGATAAAATAGACAGTGAGTGTAGAAACAAGCAGGTGGTTTCAATGTTACGGCTGATCAGTGTATATTTTAACTATTCACTGTTCAGGACCTTTGTGGTATTCAAATACTTTTGGTTTTCTTATGTAATTTATTATTTGTTTTGATGTTATTATTACATCGTAAACATGGTAGAATTTAAAGTGATTAAAATGTGACTTACATCATCGTGGCTGCATTGCAAAACCTGTGCCGACGTGGGCTGTTTTGTAATTGGGATTAGATATAAATACTGTAGCAGGAAAAAAAAATCAGCAGGCAGAAGGAGACAGGAAAAACCTCAGGGGTCTTTAAAACTTGATTCACCTTAACAAAGTGTGCTGCCATGGAAACCGTTGGCAGTGAGAGCAGAGGCTGGCACTGATTTGGGTTCTTCTGCCTGAGGTTCTATTTTTAACTTCTCCGAAGATGATAAAGCAGTGGGCAGCACTGCATCTGTTTATCGAAGGAGGATTTCTTACTCACTCATCATCTTATGCTCATTTATTCATGTGTTTATTTATTAATAGACACCCTAAAGGCGTAAAGACGTAGCAACAACCAAATAGGAGAATAAAGCAGCTAACTAAATAAGCTGTATCTTAATAATTTGGAGAAGTATGATTATAGTAATAGAATTTTGTTGTATAATACACTGCTTGGCAACGAGTCTTAAATTATTAATTAAATTATTAAATTATTAATTAAATTGTGTAACAGAACAAGCTTAGAGGAAATTGTTTCACCCTAATTAACAAATCCACATACTATGTAAATGTACAGTAGTTTGAATCAGCTACAACCTGTGCTGCATGGCCTACATTTGTATACTGGAACATAATCGACTATTATACACTATTTGGCCAAAAGGCTTTGGACAGCTGACCATGAGCTTTTTGAGACATTCCTTAAAAACTAGGTGCATATAACTGATCCCCTTTTGCCCCCTTTGCACAATGACAACAAATCTTAGGGGGTTTCTACAAAAAAGATTGGACAGATGATGATGTGAAAGAATAATGTCAAATTAGAAAAACAACTTGTTTAGTTGCAGTCATTGTTGCTAAAGTGTTAAACTCAATTAGGTGTTAAACTCAACAATCGTGACATTTTAGATAACTTTGTTTCTTGTACAAAATGTGTTTTTTTTATTGAAGTTCCCTTCAATACAGCCCCCCCCCCCCCCCCCCCCCCCAACACTAAAGATAAACTGTATAATAGTAAAGTTTTATAACGTAGGACGCCTTTGGTCTCCCCGAATGTTTATTCCATAGCCACAGCCTCAGTTTGGTTTAATGATCTGATATCATTTAGTGACAAATATGTGATGCATTATGCAATATGTGTTGCGTTTTACAGCACTGTAGTGCAAAAAAATAGCAATAATTAAAAAAAAAATAACAATCAAAAACATCAGCAATCAAAATAAAAAATAAGTGAGTTTGTTATGCTGGAATTTTAAATTGGAAATTGAAATTGGAGTCTTGAAATTGTAATTTAATTTAGTGTTACTTAAGTAAATTTATTTGGTTAGGATTTTCTATCTCTGAATGTAGCTGTTGCTACTAATTCTGCAGATTTTGTCAATATTCAAAAAAAGTAGTGAGCCAAAGTTAAGTCAAATCAAAGACTTTAGTTACCTACAAGTGAGATTTAGTGGTAAAAAAAAACACTGAACTGAAGGCAGTTGCATCCTGGTGTTTCATCCATTGGTGCGATTTTGTAAGTCAGACTTTGTATACAAATGCACTTGTGTACTGTGTGTATATTACAGACTGTAGCCCATTTGCTGTTCTGTTCACTTTGCCAACCCATTGCACCCCATTTTTATTTAAAAGGGACCTAAATAGAACCTTTACTGACCCTTAGAACTGTTATTTGAGTGGTGGACCTTTTTCAAGCATTGTAATAACATGGCAGTGTGTATTGTACTTTTATAAATGTATCAGGTGCAGCAGTGTTGTTGGGATTTTTAAATATCTTGTCAATGTCAGTGCTGAGAGGAGAGAAGTGCTTTAACAGACAATTATAAGCTAATAGTGTCCTGTAATTAGCAAGTGTCCACTGATAAAAAAAGACTATTATGAGCTCTGGTCTAGGTCTAGTCTTGGACTGCACACCTACACCTAGTGCTAACAGGCTATGTGTTTCTAATACAGGTGCAACACAGTCATAAATTCATATACGCTTGTACAGTATAATGAAGGTTTTTTTCCAGCATATTCTACATTTTTCAAAGCTGGGGTGAGAGCACAGGGTCAGACATTGCCTCAGCCCCCTGAAGCTTGCTCAATGGCCCAATAGTGGCTGATTGTCAGAGCCAGGATTCAAATGCACAACCTTTTTTATTGATAGCCCAGAACTCTACCACTGAGCTACCACTTTGTCTGGTATGTGAGAAAGTGTACAGAGAAATCGATAAGCTACACTTGTATAATTGTATATCAACAAGTGACATCTTTATGGCAGGTGTAACTTATAAAATAATCAATGAATGTACAGTTAGGTGTAAAAAAAGTGTAAAAAGTGCTCAGTGACTTCACAGAACATTAGTAAAACATGCAGGGATTCACTCAGCGAATCAACCATAAACCATACCAGAGGTTTACCTCAGGTAACTGAATTACATATTAAAAACATCTACAGTTGGCTGAGTTGCCAAACCTCCCGCAGTGCCACCATTACCCTGATGAACTTCTCAGCTGATACTGTTTCTCCCTAGAACTTCATTCCTCCCCCACAGGAAGCTGATACCCCGATATAAGCCTAATAAAATCACTCTGTATATTACTCCTGCTGTGTTGTTTGTGTAGAAGCAATACATTTTATTATGTGTAAACGGATTTGTTTGACAGATGCTTGTCCAAATTTTGATCACTATGCCAGGCTCTTAACTACTGAGCTACTACAGCTTCAGCTGTTCCTTTAAGGACTAACTGTTGCCTCATAGTGAGAAGGTCCTGGATTTGATTTTCAGTTGGAGCAGTCCAGGTCACTTATGTGTGGAGTTTGCATGTTTTCCCAAAGTCTGTGTGGGTTTCCTCCAGGGGCTCCAGTTTCCTCCCACAGCCCAAAGACATGCAGTCTTAGTTTAATTGGAGCTTAGAATCTGCCTGTGATTGTGTTTGACATTGAACTTGAACTGATGAATCATGTGCAAACTGTAACTATCTGTCCTGTGAATGTAACCAAAGTGTAAAACATGGATCAGACACAAATGCTCTGTCCACTCTATTAGACATTAGACTCATACCTAGTTGGTCCACCTTGTAGATGTAAAGTCAGAGACGATCGCTCATCTATTGCTGCTGTTTGAGTTGGTCATCTTCTAGACCTTCATCAGTGGTCACAGGACGCTGCCCACAGGGCGTTGTTGGCTGGATATATTTTTGGTTGGTGGACCATTCTCAGTCCAGCAGTGACAGTGAGGTGTTTAAAAACTCCATCAGCTCTGCTGTGTCTTATCCACTCATACCAGCACAACACACACTAACACACCACCACCATGTCAGTGTAACTGCAGTGCTGAGAATGATCCACCACCCAAATAATATCTGCTCTGTCATGGTCCTGTGGTGGTCCTGACCATTGAAGAACAGGGTGAAAGGGGGCTAACAAAGCATTCAGAGAAACAGGTGGAATACAGTCAGTAATTGTAGAACTACAAAGTGCTTTTATATGGTAAGTGGAGCTGATAAAATGGACAGTGAGTGTAGAAACAAGCAGGTGGTTTTAATGTTATGGCTGATGGGTGTATATCTGAAACAATACATTAATTATACATGGTGGGCGGCACGGTGGCTAAGTGGGTAGCACTGTCACCTCACAGCAAGAAGGTCCTGGGTTCGATCCCCAGGTGGGGAGGTCTGGGTCCTTTCTGTGTGGAGTTTGCATGTTCTCCCTGTATCTGTGTGGGTTTCCTCCCACAGTCCTAAGACATGCATGTGAGGTGAATTGGAGATAGTAAATTGTCCATGACTCTGTTCGATATAACCTTGAACCTCTGTAATCATTTGGGCTCTTTGAAAGAATCTGCTGGTGTAAAGTAGTGACCGACCACTTCACACATGTTGGAGGCAGAGATGGGGACTCGAGTCTGTGACACACAGCGACTTCAGATTAGTTTCAAATGACTCAGACTCGACTCATGACTCACAAAAAATGACTTGAAGACAACAAAAGTCAGCAGCATGTGTTACGTGTGACAATTATATATATAATCTGACATAATTCTGATTGTGTCATTTTCTGCTCTCTAATAACGCTCCAGTCGTTTTAACCCGCAGCGCACGCAATGGGTAAATGTTCCAGCCAGCTTCCAGTGTAGTGATGAAGCGTCGCTCCCTACTCCCTCTTTTGAATTGAAATCTCACTTAATTAAAATGGTGGAATACCCTACATAGTGCACTTCACTGGAACAGTTGGTGTGAATGAAACGCTCCTACAGAATTGCCGCTAATGGTTGGAAGAACCACTTTCTAAACCAATCAGACCTTGTAATTTTTAGTAAGAAATGCTGTTATTTGCATGTATTTAGTTTGCAGCGTCACACAGATGATGTGTCAATGAAATGTTTGATTGGCTTTGTAACGAGTTCGTGTTTTACTTCACAACCGGGAAAAGTTTGGAGGTTTTTAATTATAAGCACATTTACAAAATAACGGATTATATTCCTAATGGGACACATGGTTATAAATGTAATAGTATCTGGAAGAACATAAGCTAAGGTAAGCAGTGGTTATGGATTTTTTTGCTGTGTTTTGGATTTTGGCCACTGTGCCTGATTTATCGCGCACTTTAGTTTTGCAATGAAAACAAAACGTATCAGTTTAAGCTTTTAACTGGTACCTAGGAAAGTAAAGGCACGAAGTAAAATGGCAAAACACAGTTGCTAATCTGTTGTTGTTTTTATCTGCTTACATATTATTTGTTTATTTCTATGCTACATTTCCAATATATGTTTTGTGTAAATTATATTGACTCATGACTTGACTCGGACTCGTATTTTGTGACTTGTGAACATCTCTGGTTGGAGGAGGCTTAGCATCCCGTGGTTTGTAAACTGAACCAAACGCCTTTGTTCCCCCTGGCTCCCCTGATCCTAAAGTTTTTTTGTTTTGTTTTGTATGGGCTGACTCTTGTTCCAACAACAGGTTACTCTGCCTGTAATTGGTGGTTATTATTCGGTTTGTTGTTCTATTAGACACAGAGACCTCATTTAACTTGCTGTCGATTGTGTTGTGTGGACAGCTGGGATGCTCCTTCACAATAACAAGGCGTAATTGGATTGGCAGGCGATCCAGGCTATACGGTGACCCAGGGGTAATGAGAGCACGGCTTTATCTGGGTTCACTGCTGTTGACAACACACATGCAACACACACACAGCGGACTGGTTCCAGCGTAGAGACGATACAACTGCAATTATTTTGTTCATTTTCTGATTAGGACACATTAGGTGTTTGATTAGTGCCCTTCTGAGTTTTACACATCCTGTTATGAATTCTGTTAATGAATGCTAGTCCATTAGTGCAGTTACATAACACTATTTAGAACAAACATTACAGCAACAGAAGCAATTTCATACAGTACTGTTCACACAGCAGGGGCTCATGGGCTCTGCACAACTTTGTAGACACCTGAGTTACAATGTTAAAACTTAAAATATTTATTTTTTTCATACAATCATGCAATGTTAGCATATAGATTATATATACATTATATGGCCAAATGTACCTTAACACCTAACCATTAGCTTGTTTGACATCCAATACCAAAACCATGGGCATTAATACTGAGTTTCCTTCTTCCCAGTTGAAAATATATCATTTGTTTTAGGGGCAACACAGTGGCGCAGTGCATAATGCTGTCACCTCACATCTCTGGTTTCCTTCCACAAGTCCAAAGATGTACAGCAAGGTTAACTGGAGATAGTTTGTTTGTTTGTTCATTAGGATTTTAACGTCATGTTTTACACTTTGGTTACATTCATGACAGGAATGGTAGATACTCATCACACACAAGGTTCATCAGTTTACAATGTTATATCGAACACAATCATGGACAATTTAGTGTCTACAATTCACCTCACTTGCATGTCTTTGAAACCCACGCAGACACAGGGAGAACATGCAAACTCCACACAGAAAGGACCTGGATCTGTGCGGCATTAACATTACTTGCCGTGCCACCATGTTGCCACAGAACCACAAAGGATCAAACCATGTATGATTTCTTGGGCAGGATGGTAATACTGCAGGTAGCGGTGCCACACAGCTCAAGCATCCTGGGTTTGATTCGTATCTATGATTTCGGTCTTTGTGGAGTTTGGTCTGTTCCCACTAATTCCAATTTCTTCAATTTCTTTCACACCTCATAAAATGACAGTAGATGGACTGACTGCTATAAATTTGACCCTCAAACCCATGACCTTCTTGCTGTGAGGCGACCTTGCCACCAACTGGAGATAGTAAAATTGCATTTAATTTGTGCGTGTGTGTGTGTGTCTGTTTGTGTGTGTGTCTATGAACGAGTGTGTGTGTGTGTGTGTGTGTGCTCTGCAAAGTCTGTAAATTAAATTTTTTAAATTATTTATTTAACTATTTAAATAAAAACCATAAATATTAACTCACACTAATCAATAAACTATCATTTGCATTTTATTTTGCTAGGACAGGGTTGGTCAAACCCTGGTTCACAAGCCAAAA
The DNA here is from genome assembly GCF_030014385.1 of Trichomycterus rosablanca. Lineage (NCBI taxonomy): Eukaryota > Metazoa > Chordata > Actinopteri > Siluriformes > Trichomycteridae > Trichomycterus > Trichomycterus rosablanca. Next base: position 34,421,509 of record NC_085995.1, read on the forward strand.
AAAATGGGTCGCAGAGAAAAATAAACTTCTATGTGAAAGCCACCTTGTGGAGGCTTTATGTTACATCTTGTATAGAGAGATTAAGATGGTTGAAAAACCCTGGCTAGGGGATTCCTCAACCCTCAGCACCCCCACCCATGCCTGTGAAACAGAGAGGTTGCCAGATACAACTTGGACTTCTAATCTCTCCTTGACACCCTGTTCTGGTAAGTTAAACTAACTAATCAGTAAACTGTCATGAAGTGAATAAGGACTGAGATAATCTGCAGGCATCATTAGTCTCAAGTAAGATCAGCTGTCATGGTTCTTCTATCCACGAAGAAGCTAAAAAGCAAAAACCCATGCCATTAAAAGAGCATGAATGCCTTTTCTACAGTTACAAAAACACCTTCATGTACCTCAAATTGAATTATTCAAGAGACAAAGAGTTTTTTTTACATCAGGCAAAAAGCAAACAGATCATTCCTCATTGAGAACGTCATACCAACAGTCAAACATGGTGGTGAAACTGGGATGGTGTAGATGCTTTCATTTCTTAAGGCCTGGAAAACTTGCTATTATTGACAGAACCGTAAATGCAACTCTTAAAAAGTCCTACACCCAGTCACTATATTATGATTTGAGTTAAGGTGCAAAACTGGGTTGTGCAACAAGACCAAATGGTCTCAAATCATAAGATACGTAAGTGAGGTCACAATCATTAAGTTTCTGGCAAAAGAATAGATACTTAAATGTGCTAAAGCTAATTTGGTTCACAAATGTAATATAACTTTTTTTTTTTTATAATTATCCCCCTTTTTTCCCCCAATTTTCTCCCCTAATCTAGTCGTGTCCAATTACCCTGAATTCGTCCTCTATACCGCTGGCTAAGGACATCTCTCAACTGACATACACCCCCTCCGGAACATACAGTCAGTACAGACTGCATTACAGACGGGCACTGTGTACCAGGGTTATTATCGTTAACGAAAACGAACGAAATAACGAAAACTGAAATTGAAAAAACATTTTCGTTAACTGAAATAAATAAAAACGGTAATTAAAAGAAAAAACGATAACTAACTGAAACTGTATTTTGCGTTTACAAAACTAACTAAAACGTACTAAAATTATAGATAAAATAGCCTTCGTTTTCGTGTTTGTCTATTTATGAGCTTTGTGAACTGATATGAAATCGATTATTTCCACTCGAGCAGTTTTACGTTAGCTGCCACCGTACGGTACCTCATGCGGTCTTTCCCAATCCGCTCCCTCCTCACTAACACTCCACTACAGAGGGACACTCCACGTGAACGCGCAAACGGAGGCGGAGTGGAGAGAGGGAGTGAGTAGGGAGCGGATTGAGATTGGGGAGATGCTCCCTGACGACACTTCATGTTTACAAAAAGACTGTTTCTTTTTCTGCTCACCACGCTGCAAAATGACCACAGCAAAAGTTAAGTTTATGTTTTTCTCAGATTGAGCTCCCTAATGTGTGTCTCATTAATTAGTTTATATTATTATTAGGGCTGTCGTAATCGCGATTAACGCGTTACATTTTTAATCGCGATTAAAAAAAAATTCTCAAGATGAAACATTTTAATCAAACTATTTTTATTGGGCTCTTTGTGCCACGTAAATGTGTGTCTCTGTGGTTAATTGCATTTCTTAAAAGTGCATGAAGCAGAACGCTGATTAAGAACAATATAATGGCCAGTGATAGCTCAGTGGTTAAGGTACTGGTCTAGTAAACAGAAGGTTGCTGGTTCAAGCCCCGCCACCACAAAGTTGCCACTGTTGGGTCCCTGAGCAAGGCCCTTAACCCTCAATTGCTCATTGTGTTCCGCTCATCGTGTAAGTTGCTTTGTATAAAAGCGTCTGCTAAATGCTGAAAATGTAAATATAAGCACAGGTGGACACGGTCAATTCTGAGACCTTCCCTACACACTTGCTCCCTGCGCCCTATAGTGCACTTAACATTCTTAAAAGACCAGAAAATATACATTACATGACCAGTGAGACGTTAGAAAACAACATTCCTTTTCTTAGAATAGCCCTTTTTTAAGAAAAAATTGTTCTTGTGTAAATTACAAGTGCAGGAAAAACTACGGCAGATACAAAAGGTGCACTGGGGCCCATGGCAGGGGGTCCTCCACAACATGAACTCAACCACTCACCTCACTGCCCCCCCACTGGCTGCACTCACCAGGTCGTTATTATTATATTACAATATTTTCGTTAAGTAAAATTAAAAGAACTAAAACTGTGCAGTAAAAATACCAGAGGCAGTAATCTGGACTTGAAGTGTAACTTCTGAGTGACTTTTAATTCATTCTGATCAGCTATCAGCATCTGCAATTTGTTAAGGGGGCCCAACATTATTTATCGCGTGACAGCCCTAATTATTATGTTCATGTGTGTCCTTTTCAGCAGCAGTTTTGCACACATTTTGCACCTAAGGCTGCTATCTTGTGGACTGTTACAGTTTTTGTGGACAGTTGATTGTTCAGCAGTAATTGAATACATTTTTTAAACTGTATCTTTTGTTGAGTTTTTATTACACAATACTTACTCTGCCCTTTTTGAATCCTGCACCTGAAAAATAACCCAAAGTATGAAAAAACTAAAACTAATACTAAAACTAATAAAAACTAAACTAAAACTAAGCATTAAACAAATAATAAAAACTAATAAAAACTAGCAAACCCACTCTAAAAACTAATTAAAACTAACTGAATTAGAGAAAAAAAAGTCAAAACGAAATAAAACTAAACTATAATGAAAAATCCAAAACTATTATAACCTTGCTGTGTATGGAGGGCCACACCCCCATCAGCATTATTCCTCAGCCCTGTGCAGGCGCCATCAGTCAGCCAGCAGGGGCCGCAGTTGCACCAGTTATGAGGACCTATGATCTGACATTTTACCCCTAACCCCTAACAACAGCCAATCGTTGTTCATGCTGCCGCCCAGCCCAGTCGGAAGGCAGATCTGAGATTCGATACGGTGTATTCAAAACCCCAACTCTGGTGCGCTAGCTGAGCGGCAATATAACTTTTTAAAAATGTATTTATACATCTTTAGTTACCACATTTTTTCAGAGCTTACGTGGTAACAAAGGGCACAAAGTAAAAAAAAAAAAAAAAACATTCTGAACAGGGTGCCATGTCATGTTGCCACAGAACCACAAAGGATCAAATCATGTAATATTTCTTGGGCAGGATGGTAATACAGCAGGTAGAGGTGCCACACCTCTGGTTTCTGTCTTTGTGAAGTTTGGTTTGTTCCCATTGACTCTAATTCTCTTACAAATTATAAAATATGCCAGTGGGTGGATTTGCTAATATGAATTGACCCTAGGAGTGAAGAAGCAAGTTTCAGACTTAAACTCTGTCCATGGTGTTGCTACCCAGAAACCAAGCCCAGACCCACCGCAACCCACTTACAAAGCACTTACTAAAAAAGAAATAAATGCATTATTAACACGGGTGATTAGCACAAAACATAGAATGCTTTATTTGTCATATATACATACACTGATGAGCCATAACATTAAAACCATCTCCTTGTTTCTACACTCACTGTCCATTTGATCATCTCCACTTACCATATAAAAGCACTTTGTTGTTCTACAATTACTGACTGAAGTCCATCTGTTTCTCTACATGCTTTGTTACCCTCTTTTCACCCTGTTCTTTAATGGTCAGGACTCTCCCAGGACCACTGAAGTGGTGTTAGAGTGAAAACAAGGAGGTGGTTTTAATGTTATGGCTGATCAGTGTATAAACATTTACATTACAATTAAATTAGTTTTCTAGGTATTCCAGCTCGTTCGGAAACTGTGATCAGAGCGAAGGGTCTGCCATTGTACGGCCGAGTGGGTTAAGGGGCTTGCTCAGGACCCAACAGTGGCTGCATGGCAAAGCTGGGATTTGAACCCACAACTTTCTGTTTGATAGCTCTTCCCAAAGCTCTACCCACTTGGTATTATACTGCCATGATTTCTATGGAAGTGGATTCTTCTGGAATAATGCAGTGATTCAAATGGTATGAGGGGGGCACTAAATGGTTGGATTAGAATTAAACAATGTAAGTCATGGTTTGGAATTTGCAATCACCAGATCTTAATCAAACTGAAAATCTCAGTGAGGTTTTGGACCAGGATGTTACACAGTATAGAGGAATAATGTCCAGTTATTCCGGGAGAGTTATAGAAACCAGTTTCAGAATCCAAAAGCTGTTCTTAAAGCTGTTTTGGCAGCTCATAGTGGATTGACTCCATAATGTAACACTGAAATTGTGTTGTGTTGGTCTTTCTTTTAATTTGTCGGTCGTCTGTAGGTTGATTAATTGGGAAAACAATTCTAGCACCATGGACAGCGGCCGCTGACTATTAATAAAGAAAACACATTTATTTCTGCAAGATTTCAATTTTTTAATTTACTCCCCCATAATAAACCATACCAGCACCTATTACTTACAGGTACATGAAATCAGTTACATAAAATAAATATGCTTCAACATACTGTGGTCAACAATTTAAGAATGTAAGGATTTATGGTTGTCTTTCTTAAATCTTAAACTTAAACTTTCTGATGACCCTAACCCTGTACACATAGCAAGACTCATTAATACATACTTTAAAATGTTAAGTGTGGAGGTACTCCAGTGCCCCGTAAGCCCATTTTACACCTTTAAGAGTGTTGATTGCAAACCAGACCTTTTCATCCAACTTACTGTAACTACCTGACTTTACAACTGCTTTACTGACGGAATGTGCATCAATTCCTACAGACTGTCGAAAGCCTTCCCAGAAGAGTTGAAGCTACTACTGCCATGATTCCATATTCATTTCCAAGATTTTAAAATTCAATTTTCCCCAATTGTCCTCCTGGTTGAGTCTAATCCAATTACTGGATCGCATTTCACTTCCTCTACTGCTGCTGACCTCCACTCCTGACCCAGGAGAGACGTGACTAATACATGCCCCCTCCAACATGTGTGCATTAGCTGACTGCTCCTTTTCACTTGCACAAGAATCATGCACTGATTTCCATTATCCCCCATCTATGTAAAGGCTCCAGCATAGGTCGTAATTGCAGCAGTTATGGGGAATCCCCTCCAGCACCCCCACCCTCAGACGAGCCAATCATCATCTATTTAGGTGCCAGTAAAAGAGCTGAAATTTGAATGCATGAGTTTGAGATGTCAGCTCTGGTGTACTAGAGTGTTTACCACTGCGCCACCCAAGTGCCTAATTTCCAGGATTTTTAACTAGATTGTCCAGCAAGCTCATGATCAGGCGTCCACAAACATGTGGCCATGTAGCATATATAACAGTTTAAGTTTAACCATCAGCCAATAATACACACCCTCCTGCCACCCAGTACTCGACCGCCCGGGTGCACCTGCTTTTATCACTCACTGGTCGGGCCTCAGGTTGCTTCCTTCATCTAGGCCAAACGTCAGTGTCAGCTAGTTGGATCAGTGGTGAGGAGGTGTAACACTCACACCCGTCTCTCGCTGCCTGCTTCTCGTTTGTAGCTGCAGTGCACTGGATCTCAGCTGATCTCATTACTGCTGGTGGACACCATAAGCACAGTGGACATGGGCCCATGGGTGGATTCGGAAGAAAAGAAAGGAAAGAAGAGCAGAGAAGAGGTAAATGTTTGTTTTTTAGCATTAAGTGGAATTAGTGCCGTCAATTCTGACTCCTGACGACCATAAGGATTGTGTTTCTTCAGTACATACTGTCCTCTGTTTGGGTCTTAGGCTTCTTAATGGCTTGTTAATTATTCCTCTAATTGTATTCATGCATCTTGTTGCTGGCCGTCCTCTTCCTCTTTTACTCTTAACTCTACCTTTTTTTCACAAGTGTCTTTTTAAATGAACTGGTTCTTGTGTGCAAAATAAGACAGCTTCTGTTTGGTTCTCTCAAAATTTTTACACTAAACTTAGATAGAGGACCTTCGAGACTGGGTTTACTCCCCCTTCAGGGCACAGCGGCTACAATCCAAAACACAGCAAAAAAATCCATAACCACCGCTTACCTTAGCTTATGTGCTTCCAGATGCCATTACATTTATAACCATGTGTCCCATTAGGAATAGAATCCGTTATTTTGTAAACGAGCTTATAATTAAAAACCTCCAAACTTTTCGGTTGTGAAATAAAACACAAACTCATTAGAAAGCCAATCAAGCGTTTTATTGACAATCATCTGTGTGACGCAAACCGAATAAATACAAATAACAGCATTTCTTACTAAAAATTACAATCAGAAGGTCTGATTGGTTCAGAAAGCGGTTCTTCCAACCATTAGCGCCAAATCTGTAGGAGCGTTTCATTCACACCAGCTGTTCCAGTGAAGTGCGCTACGTAGGGTATTCCATCATTTTAAGTAAGATTCCAATCCAAAAGAGGGAGTAGGGAGCGATGCTTCATCACTATGCCGGAAGCTGGCTGGAACATTTACCCATTGCGTGCGTTGCGGGTTAAATCGGCTGGAGCGTTATTAGAGAGCAAAAAAATGACACGATCAGAATGATGTTGGATCACACACACACACACACACACACACACACACATACAGTATATATATATATACAGTGTATCACAAAAGTGAGTACACCCCTCACATTTCTGCAGATATTTAAGTATATCTTTTCATGGGACAACACTGACAAAATGACACTTTGACACAATGAAAAGTAGTCTGTGTGCAGCTTATATAACAGTGTAAATTTATTCTTCCCTCAAAATAACTCAATATACAGCCATTAATGTCTAAACCACCGGCAACAAAAGTGAGTACACCCCTTAGTGAAAGTTCCTGAAGTGTCAATATTTTGTGTGGCCATCATTATTTCCCAGAACTGCCTTAACTCTCCTGGGCATGGAGTTTACCAGAGCTTCACAGGTTGCCACTGGAATGCTTTTCCACTCCTCCATGACGACATCACGGAGCTGGCGGATATTCGAGACTTTGCGCTCCTCCACCTTCCGCTTGAGGATGCCCCAAAGATGTTCTATTGGGTTTAGGTCTGGAGACATGCTTGGCCAGTCCATCACCTTTACCCTCAGCCTCTTCAATAAAGCAGTGGTCGTCTTAGAGGTGTGTTTGGGGTCATTATCATGCTGGAACACTGCCCTGCGACCCAGTTTCCGGAGGGAGGGGATCATGCTCTGCTTCAGTATTTCACAGTACATATTGGAGTTCATGTGTCCCTCAATGAAATGTAACTCCCCAACACCTGCTGCACTCATGCAGCCCCAGACCATGGCATTCCCACCACCATGCTTGACTGTAGGCATGACACACTTATCTTTGTACTCCTCACCTGATTGCCGCCACACATGCTTGAGACCATCTGAACCAAACAAATTAATCTTGGTCTCATCAGACCATAGGACATGGTTCCAGTAATCCATGTCCTTTGTTGACATGTCTTCAGCAAACTGTTTGCAGGCTTTCTTGTGTAGAGACTTCAGAAGAGGCTTCCTTCTGAGGTGACAGCCATGCAGACCAATTTGATGTAGTGTGCGGCGTATGGTCTGAGCACTGACAGGCTGACCCCCCACCTTTTCAATCTCTGCAGCAATGCTGACAGCACTCCTGCGCCTATCTTTCAAAGACAGCAGTTGGATGTGACGCTGAGCACATGCACTCAGCTTCTTTGGACGACCAACGCGAGGTCTGTTCTGAGTGGACCCTGCTCTTTTAAAACGCTGGATGATCTTGGCCACTGTGCTGCAGCCCAGTTTCAGGGTGTTGGCAATCTTCTTGTAGCCTTGGCCATCTTCATGTAGCGCAACAATTCGTCTTTTAGGATCCTCAGAGAGTTCTTTGCCATGAGGTGCCATGTTGGAACTTTCAGTGACCAGTATGAGAGAGTGTGAGAGCTGTACTACTAAATTGAACACACCTGCTCCCTATGCACACCTGAGACCTAGTAACACTAACAAATCACATGACATTTTGGAGGGAAAATGACAAGCAGTGCTCAATTTGGACATTTAGGGGTGTAGTCTCTTAGGGGTGTACTCACTTTTGTTGCCGGTGGTTTAGACATTAATGGCTGTATATTGAGTTATTTTGAGGGAAGAATAAATTTACACTGTTATATAAGCTGCACACAGACTACTTTTCATTGTGTCAAAGTGTCATTTTGTCAGTGTTGTCCCATGAAAAGATATACTTAAATATCTGCAGAAATGTGAGGGGTGTACTCACTTTTGTGATACACTGTATATATATATATTAGGGCTGTCAAACGATTAAAATTTTTAATCGCGATTAATCTCAGAATTTCATGTAGTTAATCGCGATTAATCGCATTTTTAAAAATATGTGTAAATGTTATAGAAAAGAAGGATTTTTAAGTGAAATGTTACAATTAAAATGGTGAACACATTTTATGCTAAATGTACTTATGTTAAAAACTGCTGGGACAAGAGAAAACTGTAAGGGAGTTTTTGTAACAGACTTTTCTGTGGTTGTATTGTGACAATGGTTAGAATAGATAGATGGATGGATGGATGGATGGATGGATGGATACTTTATTGATCCTGAAGGAAATTAAAGCCCCAGTAGCATAATACAACAAAACAAAAGCAAACAGAAAAAAAATAGAACCGAGTCTTTCTTGTTATTTACATAAAATGAATAACTGTAATGATGCATAAGGTATATTGCTAGTGTAAAAATTGAATAGTAATTAAACTATCAGATTATTAAATAGTAAAGTGACGTGACAATATTGCACAATTAGGCCAATATAGCCACATATATACAGTACATGCACATATATACCCATATACATACATATTCACACATGTAAATACCCATATACATACATATTCACATATGCAAATACATACACACATACTCAAGTACACATATGCAAATACATACATATAGATACTGTAGTATGGACGTTTCTACACGAAGTGAGTGTGTTTTGACCCTTTGGGGCTTCCATAGTTCATGGACTCGCGTGCTTGACTCAGCTGTGCGCTAACCGGTACAATAACAGAAGTAATAAAATGTTTTCCTCCCGACAACTTGTGAATATAGCGTGTATTTATTTCTTTATTATGCAAGTGCATCACTACAACGCTTAGTTATATTATTTTAACAAACCGCAAATAAACAACGGTGGCAAGTCCGACATTAAAACGTTTGTTCTACCAGTCAAGTCTCAACATGAACTAGAATTTGCGTTAACGGCACTAATTTTTTTAATTGCGTTAAATTGAGATTGCGTTAATGCGTTATTATCGCGTTAACTTCGACAGCCCTAATATATATATATATATATATATATATATATATATATATATATATATATATATATATATATATATATATATATATATATATATAATTGTCACACGTAGCTGACTTTTGTTGTCTAAAAGTCATTTTTTGCAAGTCAGGAGTCCGAGTCATTTGAAACAAGTCCGAGTCGAGTCTGAAGTCACTGTGTGTGTGACTTACAAGCGACTCGGGTCCCCATCTCTCTTGCTGAGACATGACTCCAGAAGACATCTGAAGGACCCCTGTGGTATCCAGTATCAGGACGTTACCAGCAGGTCCTTCAATTGGTATTGTACATTGCGAAGTGAATTGTCCTACAGTGCATCTTCATCTGTAGGTAAACAATGTACATGGTCTTGGAGAAAACAGGACTCATTGTTACTCCACTGTCCAGTTTTGATACCTGCCCATTGGAGATACTTTTGTCAGCAAACAGGAGTTAGCATGGGCACGTCAAACACATACGCAGAAGGGTTTGATGCTTTGTGTGTTGTGACACATTTACCTCATCATCAGTATTGAAATGATCTGTGGTTGGATTCTAAACAGTCCATCTGTTGGCCCGTACCCGTCACCATACTACTCACGTCTTCTGGCATTCATGAATTTTGGCCACCCAAAAACCAACATTTAAAACTGGGTACCCACCATGGCTGCTCTTTGCTGTTTTGGAGATACATAATGATTTGGCTCTTATCAAAGTCGCTCAGGTTCTCATGCCTGATCATATCTGCTGCATCCAACACATGAGCTACGAGTAACTACCATCACCCTGTTTTTTAATACCAAAGTTTTAATGCCACATTTTACCTGCTTTAATCCTGCATACAATTCCTAATGATTTGTTATGGACCGTTAAATGTAGAGCTGAAACAGCCTTCACTCATGAAGACTTTTCACAAGATTGAAGAATGTGTGAGGGAACTTGTGCCCTCTTAGTCAAAAGTCCATTTGTAAATATATTGTAAGAGATTATTAACAATAATTTAATATAATAAATAAATAATATTGAGCGGAATATTCGCTAGCACACCAGCGCTGAGATTCTAAATACCCTGATTCAGATCTCAGCTCTGAACCAGGGTCTTCAAACGCTGTCTTCAAATGCTGTGCAAGGACCCTGGTTAGCAGACCTCTGCAGAAGTGGATGAGCCTCATGTCTGAATCCACCGAGGCACAGGTGAAAAAGAAGAGGTTGAAAGACTGTGCATGTGTCGGAGGGGGCGTGGAGCAGGCAAATATACTAGCCTCAAATGCATCTAGAGATCCTCAGAAGCGAAAGATTAATTGGCTACACTAAATCGGGAGAACAAGGGGAGTAAAAGCATAAATAAATAGAAAACAATAAGTAAATAAATAAACAATAAGACTCACCTGTAAGGCTGTGATTGTAATTGCAGAGTAATCGAGTCAAGTCAAACCCTTAAACCCAGGTTTTATCTGTTTCTATTATTGTGTCCACCACTTGTTTGTGTTATTACCAATACACACTACATACTATTATTAGCATGTAGGTACCCGTACTCTTTTTTCTTCTTTGTTTTTAAACAAATTGTTCATAGAGGACAGAAAAAATGGGTGGGCTTGTCATTCTAATAAGAATCGACACAAATAAAAAGAAAAAATTCAGCCATAGTGTGTGAGCAAACATGAATCTGATAATCTGGTATATAAAAATCAAATGATTAAAAACTACAACGTGGTTAAATTCCTGATTAAAGTAATAAATCAAAAACAGCTATAAATGTTAATCCTGTTGCTAACTCTAATGCTAACTCTCAGCTATGTTGTTTATAGCTCGGTCCTTTTGGGAAACAAATATCACTTTTCACCATGACTATTTCAAATGCAATGCTCTTGCCAAAATGTGCTGTTTCTTTTATACAATTCACATTCACATTCACACACCACCAGCCCTGTACTGTGGGAGGAAACCGGAGCTCCCGGAGTAAACCCACACAGACACGAGGAAAACATCCAAACTCCACACAGAAAGGACCCGGACTGCCCCACCTGGGGATCGAACCCAGGACCTTCTTTCTGTGAGGTGAAAGTGCTACCCACCGAGCCACCATGCCGGAAGTTAAATTTAATTTACAGCTGACTATAAATTATTGTTGATGTCATGTTCTACCAAGAATTGGCAGCTGGGGTAGGCTCAAACCTATGTGGATGAAGTATACACTATATTCCCTCAAAGTTGGACGCATATGTCCTATATCAGGCATGTCCAAAGTCCAGATTGGCCGTGGTCGGATTTTATATGGGTCACATCTTTTGTCTTAAATTGAATGACTTGTGGCCCGCCAGCTTAGTCAAACAGAAAAAAAATCAATTATTGTCACTTTCCGATGGAAAACACATATCTCCACTTTTAGTGGTTTTCACTTTTTTACATGTGTTGATCGTGGGTATAAATCGCTGTCTGTCCATAGCAGCGAATATCAAAATGACTAATGAAAAGATGAAAAATAATGCAAGCTCTTTAACAAGTCTCTGCATTGGCTGCTAGACCTGTCAATTAAAACCACGTATCTCCTCCTCCTTCCCTCTGGTACTGTTTGAGAAAGAAGTGAAACTCGTTTGCTGCGTGATGTTTCATTTATACAGTTTATTCAGGTTATTTAATCACATGGTTGTAAACATGCTTTATATTTGTGATGTTTGTAGTTTTTTAAAAACACATTTGTATCTGATATTTATATGGACTAAGTGTTTACATGGACGTATTAATGAACACAATTGAACTTTTTTATAGCTACAGTGAATAACTTGATTTACAAAGTAAATATATTGTCTGGTAACTTGACTGTTTCAGGTATTTATAGGTTTCTTAATAGATCTATGAAATAATCATATCTGTGTTTTGATGCTTTATTGATGCATAATATTAGATTAACATATTTTGAAAAGCATAATTTCTGAGTTAGCCAGATAACTTAAGACAAAAGAGAATAAAAGACGTTTATACTGAACAATCCTTGACATTTTGCTTATGGTTATGTATGCCAGGAAATACTCCAAAAGTAGCCATGCATTGTTATAGTTTAAACCCAAACCATGTTTGGCACCTGAATGCTTACAGTTGGTTGTTGTTCGCTGTGTGAAAATAAAATGATTAAATAACAGCGTATTATATGCATATTTTATTGTTTGAAATAATGTCATCAGGGACTGTTGGCCCTTTCACATGATCAAATCTGGCCCTCCTAGAAAAAAGTTTGGACACCACTGTCCTATATCATTGATTTTTTACACCTATAGAATATAACTGCAATAAGTGTGACCATAAATTCTTAATAATTCAAAGGTGTGTCCACATCTGCTTATTGGAAATGTGCCATCATGTCACAGCCAATGCACTTTTATTTATACCTTAAAGGAATTGTATGAGCGGCATGGTAGCTCAGTGGGTAGCACTGTCGCCTCACAGCGAAAAGGTCCTGGGTTTGATTCCCAGGTGGGGCGGTCCGGGTCTTTTCTGTGTGGAGTTTGCATGTTCCCCCCGTGTCAGCGTGGGTTTCCTCTGGGAGCTCCGGTTTCCTCCCACAGTCTAAAGACGTGCAAGTGAGGTGAACTGGAGATACTAAATTGTCCATGACTGTGTTTGACATTAAAACTCATGAACTGATGAATCTTGTGTAATGAATAATTACCGTTTCTGTCATGAATGTAACCAAAATAAATACATAAATAAAGGAATTGTACAGGTTTACAATGCTCTGTTGACAGTTTGCCAATAAGAAAACAGCTGGATTTTTACATTGCATCAATATTCTGTTAGATTTTCTTCTCTCAGCTAAAATCAAATGATTCTCTGTAATGTAATAACAGAGCAAGCTGCAAAGCTCATATATTAAACGATTTGGCTAAGCTTTCAGCTCCTCTTGTCGTACCTGTATCCCATGACTAATCCTCATAGCCACAGGAACTCAGAGCTCTAACACTCAGCCATAACATGATCACCTTACCATCAACTGTTTGGTGCAAACTTGTCCGGTCAGTACAGATGCAGTCCAGTCAAGCCATGATCCATTAGCCCATGCAGCTTACTCAGAAGAGGAAACACCTGCTTCGAGAAGCATTCCACTTAGCACTAGCATGAGTGTTAGCATTAGATTAGTCAACCTCAGCAGGCACACTGAGAGGAATTTTGGCCTGTCTATGCTGCAGTTAATGTTTCCTGTAAGGGGCTGAGATTTGAAATAGTAGATTGGCTCATTTATTGGTAGCTGCATTTTGAAATGCATTTGTTTGTTTTGTATTTATCATATTTCTTTTAAAAGAATGCTTCAGCGGTTTTAACGGTGGCTAAGTTTGGTTTGCTAGTTAATAAGTGCAAAATCATTTACATTAGTAGCCTATAGCAGATGATTTTTCCCAAAGAGACTTACAGTTGTGACAATTTGAGCAACTGAGGGTTAAAGGTCTTGCTTAGGGGCAACTTTGCGGTGGTAGGGCTTGAACTGGCAACCGTATAATTACTAGTCATGTACCACTGCCCAGTCCGAAACCCTGGCATATCCAAAAACACATCCCTGGCATATCCCCTGGCATATCCAAAAACACATCCCTGGCAGATCCCCTGGCAGATCCAAAAACACATCCCTGGCAGATCCAATAACACATCCCTGGCAGATCCAAAAACACATTCCTGGCAGATCCAAAAACACATCCCTGGGATATCCCCTGGCATATCCAAAAACACATCCCTGGCAGATCCAAAAACACATCCCTGGGATATCCCCTGGCAGATCCAAAAACACATCCCTGGGATATCCCTGGCATATCCAAAAACACATCCCTGGGATATCCCTGGCATATCCAAAAACACATCCCTGGCAGATCCAAAAACACATCCCTGGGATATCCCCTGGCAGATCCAAAAACACATCCCTGGGATATCCCTGGCATATCCAAAAACACATCCCTGGCAGATCCAAAAACACATCCCTGGGATATCCCCTGGCAGATCCAAAAACACATCCCTGGGATATCCCTGGCATATCCAAAAACACATCCCTGGCAGATCCAAAAACACATCCCTGGGATATCCCCTGGCAGATCCAAAAACACATCCCTGGGATATCCCCTGGCATATCCAAAAACACATCCCTGGCAGATCCCCTGGCAGATCCAAAAACACATCCCTGGCAGATTCAATAACACATCCCTGGCATATCCAAAAACACATCCCTGGCAGATTCAATAACACATCCCTGGCAGATCCAAAAAACACATCCCTGGCATATCCCATGGCATATCCAAAAACACATCCCTGGCATATCCCATGGCATATCCAAAAACACATCCCTGGCAGATCCAAAAACACATCCCTGGCATTTCCCCTGGCAGATCCAAAAACACATCCCTGGCAGATCCCCTGGCAGATCCAAAAACACATCCTTGGCATATCCAAAAACACATCCCTGGCAGATCCCCTGGCAGATCCAAAAACACATCCTTGGCATATCCAAAAACACATCCCTGGTATATCCAAAAACATAACCACCACGCTAACTTAAAACCTTTACATTCATGACAGGAACAGTAGTTACTCATTACACAAGATTAATCAGAACACAAGTTTATATCGTACACAGTCATGGACAATTTAGTACCTCCAATTCACCTCACTTGCATGTCTTTGGACTGTGGGAGGAAACCGGAGCTCCCGGAGGAAACCCACGCTTACACGGGGAGAACATGCAAACTCCACACAGAAAGGACCCGGACAGCATCACCTGGGGATCGAACCCAGGACCTTCATAACGTTAGTTTGCACAGAGCCAAAAAGGCAGATCTTCTTCTGCCTTCCAATTATGGGGGTTAGAGCTTTTAGCTACTCTGCCCCACATCTCTGGAACTTTCTCCTTCTGGACATTCACACTATTGATTCTTTCCCTAGCTTCAAAACACGCCTTTAAACGTACTTCTTTAAACTCACCTAACCTTAATCTGTGTAACATACATACATAATTAATTGATGTTTAAACTATAAGTATTGAAAGGTGTCCTTGAGTGTTTTAAAAGGTGCCCATAAATAAAATGTATTATTAATATTATTAATTATTATTAATATTAATTGAGTTAATTGATCAGTAAACTGAGACTAGGTCAAATAAAGCCAAAGATCTTTTTAAATTAAGATCATAGGCATTATGTGTATGTGTTGTCCAATGCAGTGGATCTGATTCTGAGCTAAAGGCAGGAAACACCCCAATTTATCACAGGGGAGACACACACACACACACACACACACACACACACACACATACACACACACACACACTTTTAAGTAACTCCAGTTAGACTGACTGGATGTCTTTGGACTTGTGGGAAGAAACCAGAACACCCTCAGAACATTCACAATGACACTGGTAACATGCAAACTACACACAGAAAGGAAGGACCACAGCCAGGGAATCGAACCTATACCCTTCTAGCTGTTAGTTGACAGTGCCACAAACTGTACCTATTTTAATTCAAGTAATTCATAGAGAATATAATTAAATATAGTTTATAATCAATTATTAATCATGTTTTAGATATGACAGACTCGTAATGATGGCCTTTGATAGGTTGGCCCGGGTACCTTCCCAATCTACCCATTAAGTCCAGTTTAAGTGGTGCACACACAACTCTTCACAAATTGGCCCTCTAATTCTCTTCAAGACTCCACTGAGGCGAATATGATACCACTAGGAAATGGCTGAGATTGCATTATGAAGGGCAGCAGTAACTTTCCCTGCTATGGAGCTGTCTAAGTGCTGTGGCACAGCCCAAAGCCTACGTGTGCTCGCCAGGGGATAGGATTTCAACTCCGCACCTCACAGATGTTCACCAGTGTCCTGGTGGGAATGGGAGCAGCAAAGAGCAAGGAAATATGACAGCACCCGTTGGATCCGTCTCCAGGCGACCGTACTAGGGAGGGGGAACCAGGAGGACCTGGAAATGGCTGCTCCCGTCGGTTCTTAAAGGAGCTGAACCGCCCTTCCGGACACCCCTGGAGCAGGAAGAGGGAAAAAAAAGGGCTGAGAGCCCCTGCGAGTCTGTCTCCGGCTCGTGATGGGTTTCTTGTGGTGTCCTCGCTGCATGTTATTGAGCTTCCAGTGCACTTTCATCCGCTCGCATCTCATCGAGTCAGAAACTGATTTCTGGTGCTGAGAGCAGAAGCAAAGTACATGAGAAGGTTCCACAAAGCTATAAATAACAGATGCTACAATCGGGTCAAGCTCATGATCATAGGAACTTTATATCCCCCACTTGTTTAAGATCTCAGAATAAAAGATTGATTGGACAGTGCAAAGCTTTGAAAGTAAATGGAATTCTAAGGAACATAAATCCAAAGGACAGATCTGGAAACTCCTAGGGTGGTGTGGAAACAGCTGCTTAAAATGAGATGTCGCGTGGTTAACTGTTAAGCAAACAAAGCGTGAAGCCAACATGGATTCAGTGTTGCCAGACTGAGGGGATGCAGGGCCTGAGGCAGCATGGACTGGAAGCTCTGTCATGTGCGAAGATGGTACTTCGTCCGCCTGCTGTGGCTTTAAGTTCTTCAGGTGCCACAGGGGAGACCAGGACCGCCGAAACCAAAGAGTACAACCTCAGGTAAAAACCAACCATTTCTGAATCCATGTTGACCACAGCTGGCCTTGTGGATATACGGTTATGTTTCAGTTATTAATTGGGCTGGTATCCATATAATTTATGCTTACTTTACTTCTACTGCTTTTGTAAATTGTTGTAAATAGGGGTAGCACTGTCGCCTCACAGCAAGAAGGTCCTGGGTTTGATTCCCAGGTGGAGCAGTCCAGGTTCTTTCTGTGTGGAGTTTGCATGTTCTCCCCGTGGCTGCGTGGGTTTCCTCCCACAGTCCAAAGGCACGCAAGTGAGGTGAATTGGAGATACACAATTGTCCGTGACTTGAACTGATGAATCCTGTGTAACCAGTAACTACCTGTCCTGTCATTATTGTAACTAAAGTGTGTAAAACATGACGTTAAAATCCTAATTAAATAAACAAACTGCTGTAAATATCACAATTACTGACTAAACAAACAAGCCAGTAGAATGAGATAATTACTGGAAGGATAATCTGATTTGTAAGGGTATGTCAATAAAAATGTCAGTAATTCTGTACAGTATAGTGTTATAGAAGTACAATATTAGATTTGAGCATACAGTGTATCACAAAAGTGAGTACACCCCTCACATTTCTGCAGATATTTAAGTATATCTTTTCATGGGACAACACTGACAAAATGACACTTTGACACAATGAAAAGTAGTCTGTGTGCAGCTTATATAACAGTGTAAATTTATTCTTCCCTCAAAATAACTCAATATACAGCCATTAATGTCTAAACCACTGGCAACAAAAGTGAGTACACCCCTTAGTGAAAGTTCCTGAAGTGTCAATATTTTGTGTGGCCACCATTATTTCCCAGAACTGCCTTAACTCTCCTGGGCATGGAGTTTACCAGAGCTTCACAGGTTGCCACTGGAATGCTTTTCCACTCCTCCATGACGACATCACGGAGCTGGCGGATATTCGAGACTTTGCGCTCCTCCACCTTCCGCTTGAGGATGCCCCAAAGATGTTCTATTGGGTTTAGGTCTGGAGACATGCTTGGCCAGTCCATCACCTTTACCCTCAGCCTCTTCAATAAAGCAGTGGTCGTCTTAGAGGTGTGTTTGGGGTCATTATCATGCTGGAACACTGCCCTGCGACCCAGTTTCCGGAGGGAGGGGATCATGCTCTGCTCAGTATTTCACAGTACATATTGGAGTTCATGTGTCCTTCAATGAAATGTAACTCCCCAACACCTGCTGCACTCATGCAGCCCCAGACCATGGCATTCCCACCACCATGCTTGACTGTAGGCATGACACACTTATCTTTGTACTCCTCACCTGATTGCCGCCACACATGCTTGAGACCATCTGAACCAAACAAATTAATCTTGGTCTCATCAGACCATAGGACATGGTTCCAGTAATCCATGTCCTTTGTTGACATGTCTTCAGCAAACTGTTTGCGGGCTTTCTTGTGTAGAGACTTCAGAAGAGGCTTCCTTCTGGGGTGACAGCCATGCAGACCAATTTAATGTAGTGTGCGGCGTATGGTCTGAGCCCTGACAGGCTGACCCCCCACCTTTTCAATCTCTGCAGCAATGCTGACAGCACTCCTGCGCCTATCTTTCAAAGACAGCAGTTGGATGTGATGCTGAGCACGTGCACTCAGCTTCTTTGGACGACCAACGCGAGGTCTGTTCTGAGTGGACCCTGCTCTTTTAAAACGCTGGATGATCTTGGCCACTGTGCTGCAGCTCAGTTTCAGGGTGTTGGCAATCTTCTTGTAGCCTTGGCCATCTTCATGTAGCGCAACAATTCGTCTTTTAAGATCCTCAGAGAGTTCTTTGCCATGAGGTGCCATGTTGGAACTTTCAGTGACCAGTATGAGAGAGTGTGAGCGCTGTACTACTAAATTGAACACACCTGCTCCCTATGCACACCTGAGACCTAGTAACACTAACAAATCACATGACATTTTGGAGGGAAAATGACAAGCAGTGCTCAATTTGGACATTTAGGGGTGTAGTCTCTTAGGGGTGTACTCACTTTTGTTGCCGGTGGTTTAGACATTAATGGCTGTATATTGAGTTATTTTGAGAGAAGAATAAATTTACACTGTTATATAAGCTGCACACAGACTACTTTTCATTGTGTCAAAGTGTCATTTTGTCAGTGTTGTCCCATGAAAAGATATACTTAAATATCTGCAGAAATGTGAGGGGTGTACTCACTTTTGTGATACACTGTATATTGTAATATACACAGACAAGGCATAACATTACGACCACTGATAGGTGAAGTGAATAACCCTGATTATCTCTTCAGTGGGTGGGATATATTAGGCAGCAAGTGAACATTTTATCCTCAAAGTTGGAAAAATGGGCGAGCTTAAGGATTTGAACGAGTTTAACAAGGGCCAAATTGTGATGGCTAGACGACTGGGTCAGAGCATCTCCAAAACTGCAGCTCTTGTGGGGTGATCCCGGTCTGCAGTGGTCAGTATCTATCAAAAGTGGTTCAAGGAAGGAACAGTGGTAGACCGGCGACAGGGTCATGGGCAGCCAAGGCTCATTGATGCACGTGGGGAGCGAAGGCTGGTCCGTGTGGTCCGATCCAACAGACGAGCTACTGTAGCTCAAACTGCTGAAGAAGTTAATGCTGGTTCTGATAGAAAGGTGTCAGAATACACAGAGCATCACAGTTTGTTGTGTATGGGGCAGCAAAAGGGGGACCAACACAACATTTGAAAGGTGGTCATAATGTTATGCCAGATCGGTGTACAGTAAAAATGTTATTAAATTTTATAGTAACAGGCAGTTACTATTTCATTGTTGGTTACAGATTCCTTTTATTTTAGTTTGTCACATGCATGTCATCTTACTGTTGTAACTGTTAATTGAATTATGGTAAAATAGTATGAAATGATTTTGTTTGTTTGAATTGTTAACGTCATGTTTTACACTTTG
Source organism: Trichomycterus rosablanca (assembly GCF_030014385.1). Lineage (NCBI taxonomy): Eukaryota > Metazoa > Chordata > Actinopteri > Siluriformes > Trichomycteridae > Trichomycterus > Trichomycterus rosablanca. The sequence continues at coordinate 34,441,351 of NC_085995.1, forward strand.
GTTACATCCACGACATAAACGGTAGTTACTCATTACACAAGATTCATCAGTTCACAAGTTTATCATCAAACACAGTAATGGACAATGTAGTATCTCCAATTCACCTCACTTGCATGTATTTGGACTGTGGGAGGAAACTGGAGCACCCAGAGGAAACCCACGCAGACACGGGGAGAACATGCACACTCCACACAGAAAGGACCCGGACTGCCCCACCTGGGGATCGAACCCAGGACCTTCTGTAAAATGATGTAAATTGGTAAAGTGGTAGCTGAGTGGTTTTGGTACTGGTCTAATTAAAAGACTGCTGTTTTATCTCCCACAACTGCCAGGTTGCACTGCTGGGCTCTTGAGCAAGGCCCTTAACTCTGATTTGTTGGATTGTATTGTAACTGCTTGCGATTGTCACAATATATTATATTAAAATATATTTATATATAATTTGTTGAGGGGGCCCAAAATGTTTCTTTGCACTGGGTCCCATGAGTTCCAAGTTACGCCACTGATCTAAGGGTTTATCATTTGCAATATCCTAATATCTTAACATGCAATAATGGAATGTGCAATAATAATCATTATGTATAATCACTGTGAATTTTTCTGCATATGCAATACTTAAAAACTACTATGTGCAAATTTCGGAATGTAAATATTATTATATTTAATTTTTGATTGAATATAATCCTACATATTTTTTTTACCTATTTTAATCCTACATATTTTCATATTTTTTCATTACTATTTTATATATACTCTTGTTGCTTCTGTGCATGTTGCTTTAATTTCACATAAAATCTCACATTGTAACATTTTAATTTCAGTACAAATACTAACATCCATGTTATTTTATTACAGATCTCATAAAGCACATATAAAGCAAAAATAAAATAATATCTGCTACAGTATTTTACTGTGACGGGATTTTATGAGCTTACACTGCAGAAAAATCAACAGTAATCTGAGCAATAATGATTTTGTTTCTGTGGGAAAAGAAAACACAAAAATAGAACACAAAAATATCCAACAAAGCCACTTCAACACATTATATAGGACACAAAGTTTTAGTCAAGGCCAAAGCCATGAAATGAACATTGGGGGACCATATCTTCCGAGGAAGGATGGGGGTCCTACTCTAAAACATTACTGCCCTATAAACAGCTGATAGGAACACTGCCAGATCCTAAAATCACACAAAGCTAGTGAGTGGAATATGTTTATTTATTATTTTTGCAGCATTATATTGTGTGTGGGGGTATTTTTAGCATAACAGAATATTAAGGGGTGACATGTCACCCTTAATATATATTGTGATAACAGCCTTGGTCCTAGTGAACTGTTTTTGCAATACTTCAATATACACAGATTAGGCATAACATTATGACCACCTTTCTAATATTGTGTTGGTCCCCCTTTTGCTGCCAAAACAGCCCTGCAACTGTGATGCTCTGTGTATTCTGATACCTTTCTATCAGAACCAGCATTAACGTCTTCAGCAGTTTGAGCTACAGTAGATCGTCTGTTGGATCAGACCACACAGGCCTGCCTTCACTCCCTGTCGCCGGTTTACCACTGTTCCTTCCTTGGACCACTTTTGATAGATACTGACCACTGCAGACCAGGAACACTCAACAAGAACTGCAGTTTTGGAGATGCTCTGACCAGGTCGTCTAGCCATCGCAATTTGGCCCTTGTCAAACTCGCTCAAATCCTTAGACTTGTTCATTTTTCCTGCTTCTAACACATCAACTTTGAGGATAAAATGTTCACTTGCTGCCTAATATATCTCACCTACTAACAGGTGCCGTGATATAGAGATAATCAGTGTTATTCACTTCACCTGTCAGTGGTCATAATGTTATGTCTGGTCGGTGTAGTGACTAGTTACTAGTGAACAAACATTAAGACTTTGTGTCTATCAAATTTAGATTACAATGTTACTACATTCACATTAGTTTTTGAAACATAAGTAAGTATTGTTCGGTTTGGAACATTTCAGCACTGGAACAGGAAATGCTGGATTATAGTGTAACCTGAGACCTAAATTGCTAATGAATGACCAGGGAGGTTTGCCAAGTATGAAAGCATGCATATTCCATTATTAACTTTGGCTAATGATTCTTTTAGTTCTTTCAGTGATTGAATGAAACATTGTTCTCATCTTGATGTCTGAGAATCAATCTGGGCTGTTCTCATAACATTAAAAGTGTAATTAGTTTAAAGTTAAATTAATGTCATATTACGTAAAATCACCAAAGTAACTGTAAAGGTTCATGTTATTTTCCTCTCCAACAATAAATGATTTATTTGCACAATTTATTGGCTTCTTTGAGTGAAGCTATAGAAGCAAATCATAGATAATAAAAGCTGTTCTGGGAACTTGACCATTTAAAATAAGATAAATTATTCATTAATACTTTACTGTGCCAACTGTGCACTTTATATTGCGAATTGTTTTATTTTTGCCACAGCTAAAGGATCCTTGCAAAAGTGAAAAAAGTAAAAGAGGAGCTTTCATGTACTTGGCGCAGCATCTACACATCTATTAAACTCTTCTAGAGAACTATAACATCACTCTTTTAAAACATATTTCCTCATTTTGTCAGAATAACAGAATGACCAAACCCACTTTTTCTAGGGGTCAAGCGTTTAGGCCTGTCTTGTTGTCTTGGTGTATGCTACACATCCCTCTGACCAGTTGCTTGGTGCGGCACGGTGGCTAAGTGGGTAGCACTGTCGCCTCACAGCAAGAAGGTCCTGGGTTCGATCCCCAGGTGGGGCGGTCCAGGTCCTTTCTGTGTGGAGTTTGCATGTTCTCCCTGTGTCTGCATGGGTTTACTCTGGGTGCGCCGGTTTCCTCCCACAGTCCAAAGACGTGCAAGTGCGGTGAATTGGAGACACAAAATTGTCCATGGCTGTGTTCGATATAACCTTGCGAACTGATGAATCCGTTACTGTCATGAATGTAACCAAAGAGTAAAATATGACGTTAAAATCCTAATAAACAAACAAACAAACAAACCAGTTGCTTGACTTATTGTTTAGATGTTTCTGTGGGTTTCGCATCGCTGAACTCTGGCCTATCAACACAATGTGTGTCCATCTTTGTATTGGGGGACTTATGCTCTGTATCAGGTTAGCTTAGTGGGTGAGGTCTACTTGTGGACTAGTGATCATAAGGTTGCTGGTTCAAGCCCTACCACCACCAAGTTGATAGTGTTGTGCCCCTGAGCAAGATCCTTAACCCTCTCTTTGCATTTGGTTATTTGCATCGTTCTTTTTCCATGTAAATGTTAAATTGGACCCCCCTCCTTGTCCAGCTACAACAGCCTTCATTCCTCTAGTAAGGATTTTCACAAGATTATGGAGTGTCCATAGAAATATGAGCCTTAGTAAGGTTTAGGCATTGATTTAGGATAATGCATGGCTTACAATCATTGTATTAATTCATCCCAAATTGTTCAGTGGAGTTGAGGGGTCAGGGACATGTGCGATCCACTGGGGGTCCATCACACCAAACTGTTTAAAACATGTATTTATGGACCTTTTTGCACAATTTTATTTTGGTGAATGTATACACCTGTTGCCAATGAGTATTTCTGAAACTTCTGATTTAGGACAGTGTCCACTTGGAGGGTGTCCACAAACAAGGAATGACTACAGTAATTTAAATAATGTATATACACTGATCAGTCATAACATTAAAACCACCTCCTTGTTTCTACACTCACTGTCCATGTTATCAGCTTCACTTACCATATAGAAGCACTTTGTAGCTCTACAATTACTGACTGTAGTCCATCTGTTTCTCTGCATGCTTAGTTAGCCCCCTTTCACCCTGTTCTTCAATGGTCAGGACCCCCACAGAACCACCACAGAGTAGGTATTATTTGGGTGGTGGATGATTCTCAGCACTGCAGTGACATGGACATGGTGGTGGTGTGTTAGTGTGTGTTGTGCTGGTATGAGTGGATCAGACACAGCAGCGCTGCTGGAGTTTTTAAATACCGTTTCCACTCACTGTCCACTCTATTAGACACTCCTACCTAGTCGGTCCACCTTGTAGATGTAAAGTCAGAGACGATCGCTCATCTATTGCTGCTGTTTGAGTTGGTCATCTTCTAGACCTTCATCAGTGGTCACAGGATGTGACAGTGTGTGGACAGTGAGTGTAGTAACAAGGAGGTGGTTTTAATGTTATGGCTGATCGGTATAACTTAACTGCATAAATCCAGAGATTGTTAGAAGGGTGTTTTTGTCATTGTCATAGTCATTGTCTCACCAGGTTGCATGTGACATGTAAATGAGGCATTCACTGAGAACTGTCTGTGCTCATTGGTGTGGCAAATGGCATGGACATGTGCTCTGTGTTTACATGGTTGGCGTGGATTAAGCGTGTCTGTATTTAAGCAGGTGTGTCATCATTGAGCTGTATATTGCTGAAGGAGCTCTCCATCAGGATCAGCTCATCCTCACAGCCTGTTCTGATTAATGGAGTGCCTCAGAGTTACGTAATAGGACATGATCATAATCAGCCACAGCTTTTTTTCACTCTTTGTCATAAGCGCACTAATTCACAGTTCTATTTCTTTCATGCGTCTTTTATCTCTTTCTGCTCATGTACCCGTCTTGTTCAGCTTAATGTCAAAATATGAAGTCATTTAAATCCAGAAAAATAGCTTAAAGTTTAAGTAAAATTTACATAGACTTGTAAGTGATTCTACAATGATTCTAAAATTAAAATGCATACTTAAAAAGAGCCATATTTTAATTGTGGGTTTTCTGTAAATAATACCAAACCTGCTGTGTCAAAATGAACATACAGCAAATCTAATATGTTGTTTTATGTCCCTTCATAGCTATCAACAAGTTTCTGGCACAACTCTGGTCAGATCTTTCACCCCCAAATTTACTGGTGTTACGGCACAAACTAGATTATTCAGTATAGTCCACACATTCTCAACACGGTTGAGGTCAAGACTTTGGGAGAGTCATTCCAAAAGCTTCATTTTAACCATTCAAACACAGCACCTGATTTTATCTAAGGGCGGCATGGTGGCTACGTGGCTAGCGCTGTCGCCTCACAGCAAGAAGGTCCTGGGTTCGATCCCCAGGTGGGGCGGTCCGGGTCCGTTCTGTGCGGAGTTTGCATGTTCTCCCCATGTCCGCGTGGGTTTCCTCCGGGTGCTCCGGTTTCCTCCCACAGTCCAAAGACATACAAGTGAGGTGAATTGGAGACACTAAATTGTCCATGACTGTGTTTGATATAACCTTGTAAACTGATTAATCTTGTGTAATGAGTAACTACTGTTCCTGTCATGAATGTCTCTCTCTCTCTCTCTCTCTCTCTCTCTCTCTCTCACACCACAAACAATCAGAGACTTGTAAGATAGAATTCCAAGAAGGCCAGAAGCTGCTTTAGAGTCAAAGGCAACTGTAATTTTCAAATTTGAAAGGAATAGTAACATTTTACAGATTATCTGAATTCAGCGACTTCCACTACTGTTGCTTATATGCATGGAGAAAATGACCATGGCTAGTAAACTTTCATTAGGACACGTGTTCTATATTTGGTCTCATTATTTCATGCTTGACTTGTAATGAATGTCATGCATTCGCTTATATCAAATTAAATGCCCTCCAGAGATACATAATGTTCAGCCTGCTGAGTAGCAATACATCTCTCGAAACATAATGACTGTGATGAAATAGTTCCAGAATCATTACAGACAAACTAAAATGATATATTTCGCAGTTCAGATAATTGACAATTGCACATGTGCTGGGATTTTAGAGAGGTGGTGTGCTGCAAAAAAGGTCCATGGCCTGGTTCTACTTGGGTTACTCAAAGTGGCTTGTGATTTACTTACTGTAGGTAAATTTCTAATTGTGCAACTAGTAATAAATCCTAACTTTTTGGGTTATTTAAATATGCTTTTGCTAAATCTTACTATGTTTTTACTTTATTCTTACAACACAAGACTTTAATATTACTTAATCTTACTCTTTACCACTTAGCGCTATAGGTGTCATCATGTATCACATGAGGTGTTTATGTAGCCCAGGTGTTCTTTAACTAGAAGTTGGGACTCTATATAGGTTTGCCAGGGCCATAGAGACTATAAATATGGAGTTCTAGGCCTAAAGACCATATGGCCAAAAGTATGTTAACAACCCTGCTATTTTTTTAGGTGTTCTAGCCATACCTGGGGCTAATCACTAAGCCACCACTGCAAAGTTCATGTGTATTTAAGGACAGTGGTTTCTCAGTGGTTGTAAGGTAAAATCTCAGCTTTAATAAGTCTTCACTGTTAGATTCTTGAGCAAGACTTTCAATTGTTCAGCTTAAATGCATCTTGCAGCCTACAGTTGCTCAGAGAATGCCCCAAGGTTCTGTCCTTGAATTCATTTTATTTGTAATACATTATAAAGCTCTCCACTAGGCCAGATCATTCTTAATCATGGCTTTTTGTGTCACTGTTACACAGAAAATAAACAGCTTAACAGTAGCACCACATCCACCAAGTTCATCTGAGTCAATAACCACATGTATCACTACATTAAATCTCCGGTAAACTAATAATTGCTTAAACCTTAATATAGATAAAACTAAAGTCCTCTTAATTGGCCCAAAAGCAATAGTTTCTTAGTTCTCCAATTTCACTATATAAGTGGATGGTCTACCTGTTAAACCTGTATACGAAATTAATAACCTTGGCTTTATTTTAAACTCATCACTTTCACTAAGTCTATCACCAAGGGTGTTTTATCACCTGTGCAACATTTCACTCCTCTGTCCTGGCTCAGCGACGATGATCCCAAAATGCTGGTCAATGCCTTCATTTTTCCCACTTGGATTACTGCAACTCACTTTTCAAGGTCAGGTCTCCCTGCTAAACTACTAAACTGGCTACAATTCATTTAAAATTCAGCAGCCAGAGTCACATCAGTGCATCCTTCATCAGCTGGTTACCAGTACCAAGTACAAACTTATTTTGCTTACTTCACCCCTATATACCTTAGTGAGTTCCTTCATCCTGACTGTCACATCTGCTCTCTTGGATCCTCTAGCTGAGGGCTGCTGGTTGTCCCATGTACCAGATTTGTGTTTATAGAAAACATACTACCACATAGTTTGGAGATGTTTTGGACTATTGTGGAAGAAGAGACAGTTCCACTTTTGTCTGAAGGCTACAGGTTTCCTTACTTCACAGCTGTCCTCGTGTATCTATTTTCTTACGTATATACTGTATGTTGTATGGTTTTCTACCTCTATCCTTAATTTTGAAAATTCTTACTGATTCTAATGAGTTGGGCTAGTTTTCACAGTTCCATGCAGGTTGTAAAATGTATGTTTTTGTGTATATTACAAATAAAATCTTGAATATTGTTTGTATGGTATGTAAGGGACTTATATTAAAAGGCATACACTGATCAGCCACAATATTAAAACCACCTCCTTGTTTCTACACTCACTGTCCATTTTATCAGCTCCACTTACCATATAGAAGCACTTTGTAGTTCTACAATTACTGACTGTAGTCCATATGTTTCTCTACATACTTTTTAGCCTGCTTTCACCCTGTTCTCCAATGGTCAGGACCCCCACAGGACCACCACAGAGCAGGTATTATTTAGGTGGTGGATCATTCTCAGCCCTGCAGTGACACTGACATGGTGGTGGTGTGTTAGCTTGTGTTGTTCTGGTATGAGTGGATCAGACACAGCAGCGCTGCTGGAGTTTTTAAATACCGTGTCCACTCACTGTCCACTCTGTTAGAAACTCCTACCTAGTTGGTCCACCTTGTAGATGTAAAGTCAGAGACGATCGCTCATCTATTGCTGCTGTTTGAGTCGGTCATCTTCTAGACCTTCATCAGTGGTCACAGGACGCTACCCACGGGGTGCTGTCGGCTGGATATGACTATTCCCAGTCCAGCAGTGACAGTGAGGTGCTTAAAAACTCCAGCAGCGCTGCTGTGTCTTATCCACTCGTACCAGCACAACACACACTAACACACCACCACCATGTCAGTGTCACTGCAGTGCTGAGAATGATCCACCACCCAAATAATACCTGCCCTGTAGTGGTCCTGGGAGAGTCCTGACCATTGAAGAAGAGGGAGAAAGCAGGCTAAAAAGTATGTAGAGAAACAGATGGACTACAGTCAGTAATTGTAGAACTACAAAGTGCTTCTATATGGTAAGTGGAGCTGATAAAATGGACAGTGAGTGTAGAAACAAGGAGGTGGTTTAAATGTTATGGCTGATCAGTGTATATTTGCTATATAGTTTTTGTTGTTGTATAGTTTTGAAAAATGTGATACTTGGACAGACACTGTTCTAACTACAGACATTTACACACACTCAATTCACAACAAGCAATTCATTTTCTTCGAGTTTTTGGGAGGTAAATGGAAAACCCTCAGGATAAAACGAAAACTCTTAAAGACAGAAGCCAGGACCTCAGGGTGCACGGTGCTGTGCGACACCCACACAAACAGCTGCACTAACTGCACATTAAGGTCAGGAAGGATGAATGAAGGCAGTAAGTAGTGAGGAGCTTGTAGGTGGAGGCGCTGCTGTGTGGAGAATGAGATGCGAACCGCTGAATCAGGAGCTGCTGCACTTAATAACGGACAGAAGCGCATCAGACACCACACACACACACACACACACACACACACACACACACACACACACACCGTACACCTCACCCATTACACCCCGCTTTCTTTGTTTTTCTTTATCTTACGAGTTAATGCGCAGTAATGCGGTCATTCTGTGCGCTTAGAGAGATGTGATCTGGGAAAAGAAGGAAACTACAGCGGGGAGCGACTGCTGGTAAAGCCGCGAGCAGGAGGCGCATGTCGGGGAACAAGCAGCAAATAACCGCGAGTCTTTATCAGTTTCTGAGAAACCCTGAAGTTCTTCTCCAGCTGTGTAATTTATCTTGGTTTATTAATACGAGCCATAAGTAACTCAAGAAACAAGGATGCGTCTTCTTCAAATATCCACCAGACTTTACCAACAGTCTGATTTTTAAACTTTGCATTTTTACCATTTTTAAGATCTTGGCTGATTTAAAAGCGTCATGTTTCCTGAAATCAACAACAAGGTAAACACATGTTTAAACTCTTGTTAAAATTAATATGCATTGAATAATATGCATTGAAAGTATCTCTGAATGTCTTACTTGGACCACCTAATTGGCACTACATTGCACCATGTGGTAGTAATGCCACTTGAGTGGTGTTTTTGTAGAAGTGGATCAGATCAGATCTCAGTACAGCTCATTTTAAATCTGCTTTATTGATCATCTTATTGTCACCTTGTAAAATATTTGCATTATGTATGAACAGCTGATTCAAACTAGTAACTTTGAATGGATAGTTATTGGTCATTGTGCTGTAGGCAAGGCAAGTTTATTTGTATATCACCTTTCATACACAGTGGCAATTCAAAGTGCTTTACATAAGCTAATCTAGAACCTACATAAGAGATCTAGAACCTCAGAAAGGCTTTTTTGCAAATATAGTTACAAAAAAAAGAACATGGAATTAAAACCACTGAGATGAAGTGTTTTATATACAGAATAAAACAATAAGAACATGAAAATATAAAGTTAGTGTAGTGACAATTTATCCTTAGTTTAAATTCCTTTGTTTGCCACAGTTGTTGTTGACTGGGGAATCTTGATGCTTGTTTGGTTGCAAAAAAATAAATCCAAGAGAGATGCTGAGTACATTTCCAAAAATAAAGTTTTGTTCATTCCAATAAATATTTACAGCTCCTTTAGCCAAAAAATAAAATAAAATAAGACAAATTGGGAATTAGAAAAAGTAGAATACAAGGAAGCAGCAGCAAGTTCAAAAACGTCAGCCATGCAAAAGGCCTTTTCTGCAATGGATTCAGACAAGATACAAAACACACTGAAGAACCGGGGCATAGAGTGGACATTTAACCCACCAGGCGCATCCCATCTTATAAAAAGTAAAAGCAGTGAGATTTGGTGAAACATAAAAATAATACTGTAATATTGTACATGTATTGATGGAGAAGGTTGAAACAGATGTGTACATATAGCTGTAAGGAACAGGTTGTCATGGCAGTCTTGAGATTTCACATATAAAATCATTTGTTTTTGGTTGTTCTGGGTTTTTCTTAAAATATGACAAATATGCTTAGTCAAAATATACATTATTGGATCATTAATTTGGTCAGTAACTTGGAGCTTTGTGGCATGACATTCCAAAGTCTCATTACTGATTATACTGACTAATCTGACTACTTTAGATTAATTCTCAGTGCCCGTATAATCAGGGCTAGTTTGACTAAACATATTAACTAGTACACAAGGCAGTGTTTGATTTGCCAAGGACAGGAATAAACTTTCAAATAAAATCACCTTGCTGAAAAGAAAGAGGCTTTCCAAGAACAACCAAGGAAGTTATCAAAAATGATGATACACGGGTGACACTGTCCACAGTCCAGGAAGCTGTATGCTGCCATAAATCTAAAGAAACTTCTTATTAGTAGAAAACCAACAATAAAGTTATTGGAACTAAAACCTTTAAATGTAATTCTTTTAGGAAACATGTATGTGTTAATAATTTTACTGACAGAAAGAACAGTTACAGAAATCATAATTCCAAGACTGCCAAGACAAACATGTCCCATATAAGTGTACATAAACTTTTGTCGGATATAGAAAAATAGATAGATAGATAGACAGACAGACAGACAGACAGACAGACAGACAGACAGACAGACAAATAGATAGACAGATAGATAGATAGATAGACAGACAGATATATAGACACACAGACAGACAGACAGACAGACAGATAGACAGATCGATAGATCGATAGATAGATAGAGAGATGGATGGATGATAGATAGATAGACAGACAGACAGACAGATAGATAGACAGGCAGACAGACATATAGAAAGACAGATTGCAAAAACTCTTATGTTATTCCATAGTTAAACACAGCAGAAAGGTTGCTGACTCTCCAAATGTGTGTGGTTTACAGAGATATATCTAAAAACCTTTATTTGTCTGATTTAGATCCACTTTAAATAAAGAGTTGGACCACAAATGCAATGTACATAATGTTCCCTAATTTAGAATAGTTTACTAGCCAGGACATACTGTATAAAATGTCTAAAGTTGATTTTAATAGGTGCTACAGAACTTGTGTTGCTATCAAGTACTTGGAGTCTGTCTCATCCCAAATAAGAAGATGTAGATATATTTTGGGATATAAGTAAAAATAGCATAAATTTAATCTCAGGCCAAACTATTTTTCTAACAATGTGTTAAATTAATTAAAGATAAGTAGCTATTTCTCCCTCTATTTTTATTCCCTCAGTGCATGCATTTTCTATTTTCTGTGCTCTCAGTGATATATTTGCAGCGTGCTTTTTCAGTAACTATGCACCAGCATGTGCAGGAACATATTTGGTTGAAGGACATATGATCTGTACTGATGTATTCTTTTACTGTTGTAAACCCTGAGCTATAGAGCCTAAAACATCAGCTACCCTCCAAAACCTCAGCACCTTTAACTTTTTTATAAATCACGGGTTGGTAAAATTCAGTGATTTAAAACAAGTTGTACAAGACTGTGATGCACTTAAAGTCCGGGCAATTAATTTGATCAAACTATTTGTTCAGTAAGGTGATTTCAGTGGTTTGATGTTTTGTAGCGCTACCTCCTCTTTGCGTGTATTGTTAAAGCTTATGTACAGTAAATGCATTTCTTCAAGCATTTATCTATTTTTTTCATTGTATTATATTGCATTTTATAAATATAGCAAAGTAAGTGTTTTCCCCCAAGTAGATAATTATTGCATTCAGTTTCAAATAAAAAGACTATTTAAGAATTAAGCCAAGAAAGTAAAATGTAAAATATGAATGGTAACTCTTTTAATAAAAAAGTTTAAATAAAATTAAAGTACTGGCCAGGTGGTGCAGCGGGAAAGTCTGCTAGCTCTCTGAGTTTGAATCTCGGCTCCGCTAATAGTCGACTGGGCGCCCCATGGCAGGACCATTGACAGTGCCTGCAGCAAACAGAATTGGCCACTAGTCTGCTGGGTGGGGTCTTTAAAGCTATGTAGGGACCCTGGTTAGTAGCCCAAGGTGCCTGTACAGAAGTGGAGGAATGCAGAGATCAGTGTGTGTCTCTCAGGGCACGAGACTGGTCTCTCTAGTGAATCCACCGAATTATGGGCGAATAAGAGGGGGTCGTGGACTGCGCATTTGTCAATGTCAGGCAAATATACCCTTCTCAGATGCAATTGGGGTCCCCAGCAGCGAAAGACTAATTGGCTACACTAAATTGGGAGAAAAAGGGAGAACATGCATAAATAAAATAGCAAAAAATAAATAAATAAATTTAAGGAACAGTATACTATTCCTGCCATGCTATTCATTTAAATTTTATATGCAGTAAAAGCATTCTTTGTATTGTGTACTTTATACATAACCTTTGGGACCGGGTCTGGGAAAACCTGGACAGAGCGCCAGTCAGTATCAGCTCTTCAGCCACCCCCAATCATGTCTGTGTATATTGAGCACGGATCCCACATAAGCTTGTGCTTATCCAATGCAAGGAACCACACACTTAATCCTCATTCACTTATACCAAGAGTGATTAAAAGCAGCCAATCAACCTTCTGAGAGTTGGAAGAAAACTGGAGTAAGGAACACTTAAAACCTCTGACAGACAGTGATCATAGGTAAGGATCAAACCAAGGTCCTTACAAGCCATGCAGCATGGTGCTGTTCGACATATGATCCCAGCCATATTTGTCCCAGCCAAATGCCATTATGTGTTTTAGAACAAGACCCTAATCGCTCGGATTAAAGGTGTGATATCCACTTAAGTCCTTCAGCATGCATGAACAGAATTCTCAGATTATTTCTCTTTCCCGTTCTATCAGCATGTCCAGTCTGCCAAGCTTCTGGCTTATGTCTGAATGTTTGTAGAGTTAGGCATGTTCTCTGCTTTTATACACCAGCTCATTAAATGATGCTCGAGCTCTTGAAAAGCCGAATCCCATGTGGAGGAGCACAGAAAGCTGAACAGGCAGAGCTCTAGGACTGGGGATTGACAGACCGTGACAGTTGGGTCAGTGCCCAGGTTTAGTCAGGCATTTAGTCTGTCCATATGCTGTCATCACTACTGGCACACTGTCCCCATGATTAAGACAAATGCCAGGCTGGTTCCTTTTCATATGTGCCAACATCTGGTGGTTTCGAAGGTTCCTTTTGTTCCTGTGGTTCGAGCACAAGGCAGGATCATCCTGGTCAGGGTGCCAGTCTATCACAGTGCAGCACAACGTATTGGGCAGTTTAAAGTAGCCAATCCACTTTCTTAAGGAAACCGGAGTACCTGGAGTAAAACACACAGACAGTGAGATAACAAAACTCCTGTTGGACAATGACTGGACCCAGTTCTTTAAGACCCATGTTTCTGTGCATCTCTTCCAGCCTGCCACAAAGCAAGCCTAACTTTACTGTATAATATACCCTTGTTTGGGTCTGAATAGGGGGTAGCACAGCTGGTAGTAGGGATGTCCCGATCCGATCTCAAAGATCGGAATCAGGGCCGATAAAGGCATTTTTAACTGAGCGGAAATCGGCTTTACTAATGCCGATCATAACCCGATCTTTTGTTTTACGTCAGCATGTCCGCTGTGTGGAAATACTTTAAATTGGAAAGTGAAACGAGTCCAAAAGCGGTGTAATGTCTGCAATGCGAGCGTTTCACGAGGCGGTGGGAGCAGAGCTGCGTTCATTACTGTAGAATTTTACTGTTTATTTGGTGTGTGAGTCGAGGATCACTCCGGTTTACAAAACAATAACTTTTAATCCGAGTATGAAAACTTCAGGACCATAACATACAGCTTTTACGAGTTTACGTGTTACAAGACTGAACGACATCTCAGTATCAAGCACTCTGATTGGCTTAGTTATGTAACCGAGTGTCGTAGTGATGCACTTGCTTAATAAAGAAATAAAATACACGGTATATTCACTAATTGTCGGGAGCAAAACACTTTATTAACTTCTTCTGTTACTGTACTGAATCGCGGACAGCTAGAGCCGAGCACGCTATCCCATGCACTATGGAAGCCCCAAAGGGTCAAAACACACACACTCCATCAAACCATTGTCACAATACAAGCACTTTAAGAACTGGCTTTCCTTCATAACAAAAGAACCTTTCCATTTTATTTTGGTATTCAGGTTTTACTGTAATTCTGTTAAGTAACTTATTTGTTTTTTTTATATTCAAGTTAAGCTGCTACACCACTTGTGAGTGGAGATTTTTGTTCATTTTTAGTGTATCGCTGCATTAAACAGAATTATGTTCTTTGAATATAAAGTTCAAAGTGAAACTAATTATCTCACTTCATTTTTACTACAATGCTGCACTAGGTTTGTTTACTTTTATTTTGTAAAAGAACATTAAGCAATAGCTTGGATGCAGGCAATTTTTTTCCTACAGCACTGCAGAGCTATTCAGTTGTTAAACATGTACATTGGATTAATTTGAATAACTGTAATGTACTTGAAGTGTGCACTGTGTGAACAGTATTATCTAGTTCTTATCTAGACAATATCTAGAAAATACAAGTATCGGTTTGAGAATCGGTATCGGATCGGGATCAAAATTAAAGATCGGGATCGGGACATCCCTAGCTGGTAGTGTAGGATCTAAGGACCTGGGTTTGATTCTGGTCACACATTTTTATAGATATTCTTGTGGGTTTCCTCTCATCTCCCAAGAACATGCAGAAGGTGGGTTGGCTACTCTAGGTGTGATTGAATAGGTGAGTGAGGGGTGTATTTCTGACTTGTGCCCAGTGCTGGTAAGAATATAAAAGTAAATAACTCTGGGCTTTTCCAAACTTCTTGACCCTGCCAGTTTTTCCAAACACCATGTCTTTCAATCCAAGATGGTTAGCCCTATGAAGGGCACTTTAAACTGGGATGCCCATATAAACTATGCACAAGGTGGCTCCAAACTGAACTGCCAAAATGTGTAGGCACTTAAAAAGGCACTGATGCACAGTTCTGGCAAACTCCTGAAATTGTTTGGGATGTTAAAAATAATGATGCCAGTCTTGCCAAATTACTTGTATAGTTATACATTTATACATACTTAGTAATTTCTCCCTCTGAAGGCTCATGGTGTAGTAATGTTCATTTTAAAACAGAGCTATATTATATGGCCAAAAGTATGGACAACTGACCATGGGTCTGTCGGTCAGTTCACCCCAGTCCCCTGTACTATACTATGCAGCTGTACTATTCAATTGTGGAAAGGATCGCCACAAGATTTTAAAGTGTGTTTGTTAAAAAATGTGCCTATTCAATTAAAAGTGTTGGATACACCGTTGGATGATAACGTCTGACTCACAATTAATGTTCCAATTTATCACAATATTATTTATTATGGTCGAGGTCAGGGCCACTGTCTGCCAAACTCATCCAACCATTGTCTTTATAGACCTTGCTTTGCTCACTGGGACATGTTCACGCTGGAACAAACGAGAGCCTTTCACAAACTCAACAATTAGGAATGGCATGTACATACTTTTCAGCATACAATGTGTATCTATTGTATCATTGTTTATTCGAAACAGTGCCACCCACCTTCATAAATACAACATTTTAATGAAGATCTGAGACCTTGATGAGTCAGGAGCTGTGAATAATGCTGTGTGAGTTATAAGACGCAAGAATATTCCCTCACTGTTCACACAGCTTCCCACGCTGTCTTTAAAAACTGACCGAGGCGGTGGGAGGAAAGTTCAAGTGTTCCCTTTCATTTGCACCACTCGTTACGTGTTTTCTTTGTATATTTTTACAGGCGGCCAGACCGGAAGCTTTTCCTCACCCTCAGAGGTCTCAGGCTGAGAGCACACGCTTAGGATCCAACCGCAACTTTTCTCAGGTACACCTCTTCAAACAGAATGACTCCTTCTTGAGTTCTTGCTCAAATGCTGCTTTGGGTTTAATAGATTTGTTTTATACAATTCATTCATTCATCTTTAAAAACAGTTTTGTACCGATCATGGTCACAGTACTCCAAATGACTATTCCCTGGGAGAAGGGTAGAAATTTAGCATGGACAAAGTGGGGTGCCTTTATTTGTCATATTAACATACACTGATCAGCCATAACATTAAAACCACCTCCTTGTTTCTACACTCACTGTCCATTTTATCAGCTCCACTTACCATATAGAAGCACTTGTAGTTCTACAATTACTGAATGTAGTCCATCTGTTTCTCTGCATGCTTTGTTAGCCCCCTTTCATGCTGTTCTTCAATGGTCAGGACTCTCCCAGGACCACTACAGAGCAGGTATTATTTAGGTGGTGGATGATTCTCAGCACTGCAGTGACAATGACATGGTGGTGGTGTGTTAGTGTGTGTTGTGCTGGTATGAGTGGATCAGACACAGCAGCGCTGCTGGAGTTTTTAAATACCGTGTCCACTCACTGTCCACTCTATTAGACACTCCTACCTAGTTGGTCCACCTTGTAGATGTAAAGTCAGAGACGATCGCTCATCTATTGCTGCTGTTTGAGTTGGTCATCTTCTGGACCTTCATCAGTGGTGACAGGATGCTTCCCACTTGGGCGCTGTTGGCTGGTTGGTGGACTATTCTCAGTCCAGCAGTGACAGTGAGGTGTTTAAAAACTATATCAGCATTGCTGTGTCTTATCCACTCATACCACCACAACACACACTAACACACCACCACCATGTCAGTGTCACTGCAGTGCTGAGAATGATCCACCACCCAAATAATACCTGCTCTGTAGTGGTCCTGGGAAAGGGGGCTAAGAAAGCATGCAGAGAAACAGATGGACTACAGTCAGTAATTGTAGAACTACAAAGTGCTAAAATGGACAGTGAGTGTAGAAACAAGGAGGTGGTTTTAATGTTATGGCTGATCGGTGTATATGGGCTTGGTGATGCGACTGCTGGAGTGGGTTTTGCATAGACTTTGACATGTTCCAAACCCATGCTGTGTTGGCTACTGTCTGGTCTGATGAATGTAAATTTCTACTGCAGTATGCACACGGTAGGGTCAGAATTTGACATAAACCATGTAAATAAACAGACCTTACATACATCGTGTCACCAGTTTAGGCAGGTGGTGTTATGTTTCGTGGAAGTACCTCCAAATGCCAGTCAAGGACAGTCTAAATGCCACAGCACATCTAAGTAATGTAACTGACCATCTGCATCCCAATGTACAATTGTTATTAAACAGATTTAGGATATTTCTACAACACAGACCCTGGATGTTACTTTCCACATGCATACTTTTAAATATTGATGTTGTGCTTATCATACCTACCTGGCAGGGGTGAGACCATGATCATGAAGGTGGTTCACCCAGGGCGAGGCTCAGCCATTGCACTCTGGTTGTGCGGACCCCTGTGAATTTCCCAAATGTGGGAATCTCGACTGCATAATTTTTGATAGTGGGGGACTGTGTTTGCGCTCTCCCCTGATATCAATAATTTCCTTCAGAATAAATAAAGTATCTATCTATCTATCTATTTATCTATCTATCTATCTATCCATCCATCCATCCATCCATCCATCCATCCATCTATCCATGATGTCTTCTTCAAAATAACCATTTATTGTTGTGGTGGGTTCACAAGTCCCACACAAACAGCCAAGGGAGGCATCGGACATGCAAACTACTACCAGACGTAGCGGCCAGGTCGAGCCTCTTATCCTGTCAGAATGAATTGACCTGATTTAGGTTTTAACTCACAGCCGCAGCACCTAAACACCTTTTCTTTACTCCTCTGGTTTGCTCACTGTATTTACCTGCTTACGTGGTTCTGCGGTTCTACTGTTCCATGACACTAAATTTAGCTTCTGTTTCTATGCGTCATAACCAAGCTGGCAGATACTGCCGCAGGCACGGGACACATGAGACTACATATCAAGAGTATCTATAGATAGGGTTCTTCCTTTTCACTTCAGAAATTTGTCAGGTTCTAAGTTTGAACTGTTAAATTAATGTAATCTACATGTGGATTCTATCTAATACAGCGCCTTAAAATATTCAGCCCCTTAATCTTAATATTTTATTGTCTTAAATCCACATTGCATATACAATATAGTAAATACGTTTTTATGTCCAGGAAGGAAACCTAAAGCTTTTCACCAATGTACTGAAAGTTTAAAAAGATAAAAGTGAAATTTGATGTATTCAAACCTTTTGTAACTGAAGGACTAGCTTCAATTCCACACTTCTTTAGTATGTGGATACTTGTCAACACTTGTGTAAGAAATCTGTGAAACCTTTATTTTTAATTGGTCTAAAGAAAATAAAGTCAGGTCAAGGACTGCAGGAATTATAGAGAAGTACAGATCTGGTGAATACATTTCTGTCTATCATAAAGAACTTTAGAATAAATAAAACTAGAGCCATATTCCCTCTCTAATCTTTATCACTAAACTAGAATTACGTATGGTTGTGACTTAAAGTGTGGTTCATTGTTTAGTGCTGGGGTTTTTAACCTTTTTGGAGATGTGCCCCCTTCCATGTGCCGACCTCGAACTTGAGCCCCCCCAACACAAACCCTTCCCTGTTAGCCCTATTTTTGGCTGGCCAACGGTCCTTTTTTTAGACTGAACTGAATTAACATTAAATGTGCGTGTGTGCATGGTCAGCAAGACTTATCAAATGTCTCCTTGGGTGAAAAATGAATTGCTTTAGTTTTAGAAGGAGAAAAAAATCTTGTAATTGTCACTCCCCCCACCCCCTCACCCCCTGGTTTAGTGTGCAGTTCAAGCTGGTACACTAGGAGTTGCAAGGAAAAAAGCTTCCTTGAAAGATTCCATCATGAAGGAAGGGTTTTAGTATTTTGATGACAGTAATCTAAGATAAGATAATCCTTTATTAGTCCCACAGTGAGGAAATTCACACAACGCTGTATCTGTAATCTGGTATGTGTTGTGTAAAATATAACAAGACATTTAAGCCAAGTAAAACCATTTACATTGTAAAATATGGTTGTGTTAGCATTGTTGTTTTTTTAACCACTAAAATACTGGAGAGTTTAAAGTAAAGAAAACCGGTGACCGTAAATACTTTAGTTCTGATCTTAAACCCATCAAACATTTGTGGTCTGCTGTACACCACCACTTCCAACGAACCTGGCAAACTTTGTGTAGAGAAATGTCTCCAAATGAAAACTAAATAAACATAGACTTTCTTTCCAAAAGACTATTAGCTGTAAAAAAACAAGAAGATACCGTGCCCAGGTGGCGCAGCAGGATATTCCACTAGCACACCAGCGCCGAGATTCTGAACTCCTCGGTTCAAAACTCAGCATTGCCACCGGTCGGCTGGGCGCCATCTATCAGGAATAAAAAAAACCATGAAGACGGCTTAACAAATGACTTGAGGTATGAATGCTTATTAATTGTTGACAAAAAGGATTGCCTGATTTGAAAGGTCCTAGTAAAACATCAGTTTGTGACAGTCTATAATGGAAAATGTACCTGTATTGTCATTGACATAAAGGGAGGAATATTTTTAACAGAGAAGAACTGTGTAAATCATAATACTAATAACGTTTGTAAAAATGCTGAGAGATACAGTATGAACTCAGAATCAGATCTAAATATAGCAACCTGGAAAAGCAGGTCAGCATGGAGCATTTTTGTTCAGCTTGTACAGTGTGGACACCCTGTCAGACAACTCTCTTGCTTTTATGTCCCTCTCACTGTCACCCTGCGTTGAAATTCCATCCTCTGCGCAGGGGGTAGGTCACTCAGGCCATGGTCGGTTACTGCTCAACCCTCAAGCTGGAAAAGGGTGTACGTTTATCAGGAATCATAGGGTTTACGTTGACCTGCCCGAATGTGAACCTGAAGAGCTTAATGAACACTACACCATAAGCTTATTGGACAGCTTATTCTAAAACTATAGACACTAATATATAGCAGTAATAAATGTGCTTATTGTTTATTTTATAGTATAGAATATAAAACACATGACCACTTACATCTGAATATTTAGAATGAATGAATACATACTTTTAGCAATATAGTGCATCTCTTAGAAATACCTACTGATGAACCTTGTAAAATCCCATGACCTGTTGACAGGTCCAAATTTTATGTTTAATGAATAACAGAATAATGTAACAGAGTTGTATGTGTCCTGTAGAAGTGTGGGACAGGGGCTGGCACTTTACCCCAACTCGACCAACCGGTGAAGCAGATGGTAGTGACCAATGGCAAACTTCTCCACCAAGCAGATGGCACCTTACCCAACATTGTCAAACAACTGGTGCAGAATGTCCAGCAGAGTCAGGTAAGAAAACTGTCCCCATGTCTCAGGCTGTTGTTTACCCAAAATGTTTTTTTTATCCAATTAAGGGATGTTTCGACAGTTTGTGCACCCATTATAGTTCGCTAATGAAAGCTGATGTAATGGTGCATTAATGATCTTTTTAGTAGTGACCTTTTTCTAATGTGCAGGAGGAGCGGGAAAGGCCGAGGCCCCAGTTCCCAAACCGTTTTGGCTCTGGTGTGGACAACATTTCAGAGTCTTTAACCAGAAGCATCATCAACAAGTTTGAGAAGATCAGGACTTATGAGGGACAAAGGCTGCCCATGTCACCAACAGGTCAGAGGTTCATGTAGAATTTATGTCATATTGTGGAACAAAGGTTAAAGATAAACTGGTCAGTAATTGAGTGTTGACAATATTAAAAAGGTGGGGAAATCTGGAGCTCATTGTAAAACAGAATTGGTAGACGTTTTATCAAAGCAGGGATATTAGAGACCTGAGAAAACAGCACCTGAAGAACACAGATCTGGACTGACCTGTTTACATTACTTCTGCTAACCATTATAGAAACGCCAATAAAAAAGTTAGGTGAATTGGGGATACTAAATTGCTTGTTTGACACTGAACTTGAATCATGTGTAACCTGTAACTATCTGTCCGGTCATGAATGTAACCAAATGTACCACTGTAACACAGACATTAAGGACCTAATAAATTAATAAACATGAAGACTAAAGATCAATATTAAATAATCAAGGACTTTTATGATCAATGTTAAAAGCTTTGCTCATGCCGCTCAGGTGGCGCAGTGGTAAAAACACACTGAAACCAGAGCTGGGATCTCAAATAGATCGTATCGAATCTCAGCTCTGAGATGATAAGATGCATACGGCATGCTGCCCACATGTCGGAGGGGGTTTGGGTTAGCTTCGTTCTCCTCAATCAGAGCAGGGATCGGCATTGGTGGAGAGGAAGCATGATGCAATCGGGCAATTGGACTCGCTAAATAGGGAGAAAAAGGGGAGAAAATGCATAAAAGAAAATATATATTAAAAAAAAGCTTTGCTCATCAGGTCTATACTTGCTAATACAAAATACAGAAAATAATGAGGGAACAATGCCAGTAAATTGTGTAGTAAATACTAATCACTTTTCTAAAACATTCCTAAATTGGAATTCAGTTAGCCTAAATCCATATAGGATTGGATTACCCTAATGTGTCTTTTGACTAGGGATGTAACGATGCACCACAAGACAGTTAAAAATCGATTCACATGTGTAACGATTCAAATCGGTTTACATGTATAATGAATCGATATTCACTTTAAACAGCAGAGGGCACTGGCGCTATTCACCTTGCCTGGTTGATGTCACTACAGGGTTGCCAGGTTCTGAATTCTCCAGCCAAATTTAATCGCATCGTGGGTAGAGTGTAGGGAAACACACAGTATGCAAATCAGTGTCTGTTTACAGAATGTTAGCTGAGAGATTTTCCCATTAGTAATATTTATGACTACAGGAGCTCCAAATTAAATAAATTCCCAAAGCTAATAAAAGTGTAGCATACTAAAAGCCTCATTTATTTTAAAGTATTTCTAAATGAGCCCTTTGTCAATGTCAGTTTTAGTTTGATGTTCTCAATCCAGTGGTTACATGAAGGTGTGTAAAGCATACATACCAGCATCACACACATCACTATGGCACATTATATCAAATCAGACTCACTGCTGTGGTAAATCGTTCTACTACCAAATAATATCTAGTATAGTGTTACCTTTTTAAGTTAAATAGTGTAGATGGAAGCTAAAAGATTGTGTATAGCAACAGATGGGCTACATTCTGTAGTTGTATATTTAAAGCATACCTGTATGTTTGGTTTACCTAATAAAATGGCCACTGAGTGTAGCTTTTCAGAAGTTGGGTCAGCTAAATATACATCTATTCTCCTTTGTCTTGCTAACAGCTGCACTCAAACACTTTCAAAGCCAGCTCACAGAGTACGAACAGGAGGAGATTATGGACTACACTGAAATCTGGTATCTGGGTTTAGACACCAAGAAGATCCAGGGCTCCCAGGGATCTGCACAGAACTCAGGCTATGATGACGAACATGGAAGCTACCTCAAGGTAACTCTAGACTGCGTCAAGGTTACTCCCAGTCATAATATACACCGATCAGGCATAATATTGTGTTGGTCCCCCCTTGCAGCCCCTTACGCAACAAACTGTGATGCACTGTGTATTCTGACACCTTTCTATCAGAACCAGCATTAACTTCTTCAGCAATCTGAGCTACAGTAGCTCGTCTGTTGGATCGGACCACACGGGCCAGCCTTCACTCCCATACGTGCATCAATGAGCCTTGGCCGCCCATGACCCTGTCGCCGGTTTACCACTGTTCCTTCCATGGACCACTTTGGATAGATACTGACCACTGCAGACCGGGAACACCTCACCATAGCTGCAGTTTTGGAGATGCTCTGACCCAGTTGTCTAGCCATCACAAATTGGCCCTTGTCAAACACGCTCAAATCCTTACGCTCGCCCATTTTTCCTGCTTCTAACATCAACTTTGAGGATGAAATGTTCACCTGCTGCCCAATATATCCCACCCACTAACAGGTGCC
This sequence comes from Trichomycterus rosablanca, assembly GCF_030014385.1. NCBI lineage: Eukaryota > Metazoa > Chordata > Actinopteri > Siluriformes > Trichomycteridae > Trichomycterus > Trichomycterus rosablanca. The sequence continues at coordinate 34,464,332 of NC_085995.1, forward strand.
GTGATGAAGAGATAATAAGGGCTTTTCACTTCACCTGTCAGTGGTCATAATGTTATGCCTGGTTGGTGTATATGAATATTTAAGTATTACATATTATATAATAATATTTTATAAACATCATAGAATTGGAATAACTGAGATTATCTGTGATTTAGAGTCCAATAACAACATTGGCTCTGCTTTCTGGCTGGAAGTAATGAGTATTTGTGAGCTTGTATGCATGAAAAGTAGTAATTGACTCACTTATACCAGCAAACTGGTCTGACAAATGACCCTTGTGTTCTGTAGTTAGTGGCAGTGGTTGGGTCAGTTGTGGTTGTGTAACTGTTACTGATAGGTATATGTTTTGGGTTGAAAGAAGGATTGACTTTTTGGATCCTTTTGAAATACATCATTACACAATACAATACAACATACAACACAGTATTTCATTCATGGCCCATTTATGTGATCAAAAACAATACAGTGGTATAGAAAATAGTCAAAAAAGTCATTGACTGACACACTTTACTAAGATACTGACATTACGTTTACAGAATAAGTGTAAAACTGCATTCCAAAACAGCATCTGCTGCACTATGATGTGAACCATCCTGTTTGAAGGACTGTCCAGTCTGTCACCTAACCCATTTGCATTATTTAATAGTTGGAACCTGTTGTCCTTGGTGTGAACGATGCCAATACTTATACAGCTCACAGGCTCTAATCTAACCAGTGTAGCACAGCTTAGCAGCATAGTGGTCACATCCTGGATATAATAAACTGACCATTATTTAGATACCATTTTCTAGAGATTGTGAAAAAACATGTTAGCCCGTACTCTACTATCAAGCAATAGTAAAGAGTTAGATTGTGGGCTGTGTTAATTACCAAGACAAAATCAAGAGACAGCATTTGGCTAGTTGGATGGACACAACTAGCACTGGTTTTAAAATTTTACAACTTTACAACTTTGGAAAGAAAGTGAAAGGTTTTTGACATTAGGATATGTTTTACATAACATTGGCCCTCCCCCCAAAGATTATATGTATAAAGATGGCATGTAATACATTAAAAATATTTTGTTCTGTCATCCTAACAATCAATCCATTGGTTCTGTAAAAGTCAAATACTCTATAAATTAAGATGTCAATGTGCAGGAGGTAATTATAGTGACTCTGCTAGTCAGTGTACCACAGAACAAATCCCATTAAAATAGAAGGGTATGCTGACAAAGCTGTTTATTTTAAAATACAATAACACATGTATGTATGGAAAACCTGGAGTTAGAATTGTTCATTTACAGCCGCTCAGGTGGCACAGCAGTAAAACAAGCTAGCACACCAGCGCACATCGAATACATCTCAGCTCTGCCATCTGCCTTCTCTGGGCGGTTGCGTGAACAGCGATTTGCTGTTGTTCATAGGGTAGGACAAGCCGGACAGGGACTCCTCATAACTGAGCGAATTACGACCTCTTCTGGCTGGTTGATGGCGTCTGCACAGAGTCGAGGAATAATGTGATCAGGGTGTGACTCTCCGTGCACAAAGCTGATCGGCATATGAACTCGCTTCGTGCAGGTGAAAAGATACAGTCGGCTACTGTGCACGTGTCGGAGGGGGCATGTGACAGTCTCGCTCTCCTCAATCTGGGTGGGGGTCAGCTCCAGTGGAAAAGGAAGCATAACACAATTGGGTATAAATTGGATGCACTAAAATCAGGAGAAAAAAGGAGAAAATAATTTAAAAAAAAGAATTATTCATTTACACAACCATCCAAAATGTTATGTCCCCATTTAAAACACAAATGCAGAGGAGGAATAACAAACCCTCCCTGCATCAACAAAAATCCTGGCTGTAATCTTACCAGCTGTGTCAGAATACTGTTCTTTTCAATAGGGGGAAAATCAAATGTGACATTTTCTCTTTTTTTACAGAAATGTTCCCAAAAAAAACCCATTTGTCTGTAACAGTTCTACTCATCAGATGTGTTTTGCTGCATACTGACGAATGAACTAGCTGTACTTGACATGACTTTCCTTTTCATATATGTTTTGTGTTCAGGTCCTTCATGACCATATTGCTTACCGCTATGAGGTGCTGGAAGTGATCGGCAAGGGATCCTTCGGACAGGTCCTCAAATGTCTGGATCACAAGACAAATGAGATGGTAGCCATCAAGATCATTCGTAACAAAAAAAGGTATTTAAACAAACATAATCTCTCTGTGTACTGGATCACCCAGGAGATTATTATCAAAACAAAACATCAGTTGATATTGCATTTCTAATGTATCTACTTCTTATTCATTAGAATATTCATTCTATATTCATTTTAGGATCAAGTTTTTTTTGCAAATTGCTATCATAACCATTTGATCTGAATAGGATTGGACACAGGTCACTGGGATACATCAATGTGTGTTTTTAAAGTGTTTTAGTGCTCAGTGGCCTGCATCCCACCGCCTTTGATCAATATAGATACCATTATGGTTTACAGCCTTTTAGTACTGCAGTAAATAAAACGAGAGCTTAGCGGCTGAGCTAGCCACATCGCTGTGTCTGACCCTAAACTTGAACTTGGAAAGGCTAGTGTGGTGTGCACTGCCTTATTTATAACATCAAAAAAGACTTAAAATTGGGTAGTTTTAATATAAATAATAACTGTTTGAGGAGTAATACATGTAGTCGTACGTTTTTATGAGACAGTGGGTCCAAAGTTTTTTGGCTATATATTGTATTTACACATAAGCACCTTACAAATTAAAAACATCAAACAGTATTTTCAGTTTTTTGTAATATACTCTTAAGTTGCCAGCCATCCAGTTGTTTCTACATATATACTAACATATACACCGATCAGCCATAACATTAAAACCACCTCCTTGTTTCTACACTCACTGTCCATTTTATCAGCTCCACTTACCATATAGAAGCACTTTGTAGCTCTACAATTTCTGACTGTAGTCCATTTATTTCTCTACATACTTTTTTAGCCCCCTTTCATGCTGTTTTTCAATGGTCAGGACCCCCATAGGACCACCACAGAGTCGGTATTATTTAGGTGGTGGATCATTCTCAGCACTGCAGTGACAGTGACAGTGACACTGACATGGTGGTAGTGTGTTAGTGTGTGTTGTGCTGGTATGAGTGGATCAGACACAGCAGCGCTGCTGGAGTTTTTAAATACTGTGTCCACTCACTGTCCACTCTATTAGACACTCCTACCTAGTTGGTCCATCTAAACGTAAAGTCAGAGACGATCGCTCATCTATTGCTGCTGTTTGAGTTGGTCATCTTCTAGACCTTCATCAGCCCACGGGGCACTGTTGGCTGAATATTTTTGGTTGGTGGACTATTCTCAGTCCAGCAGTGACAGTGAGGTGTTTAAAAACTCCATCAGTGCTGCTGTGTCTGATCCACTCATACTAGCACAACATACACTAACACACCACCACCATGTCAGTGTCACTGCAGTGCTGAGAATGATCCACCACCCAAATAATACCTACTCTGTGGTGGTCCTGTGAGAGTCTCGACCATTGAAGAACAGGGTGAAAGCAGGCTAAAAAAGTACGTAGAGAAGTAGATGGATTACAGTCAGTAATTGTAGAACTACAAAGTATGGTAAGTGGAGCTAATAAAATGGATGGTGTGTGTAGACACCAGGAGGTGATTTTAATGTTTTGGCTGATACCGATCAGCCATATATATGCAGCTTATGTATGTTATCCAACATGCTACTTTTGTGTTGGGGTTCTGTAGATTCCATCAACAAGCGCTGGTTGAGCTGAAGATCTTAGATGCTCTGAGAAGAAGAGACAGGGACAACTGTCACAATGTCATCCACATGAAGGAGTATTTCTATTTCCGGAACCACCTCTGCATCTCCTTTGAGCTGCTCGGGTAAGATCACAGTCTGCACCCTGACAACAGCTTTACTGACCTGAACCATTTTTTTAATGTCAAGTCAATATGAGTTCAGCTGTAATGGGTTTTGATGAGCCATTATACTTTTCCTGTAATTCAGAGTGCTAGAAGAGAGCATGATGCAAACTGTGTGTGTGAGAGTGCTGACAGTAAGAGGATACATTTTTATCTCATCTAGGATGAAGGCTTGCACTCCATGTTCATCAGAAAAAGTACATTACATGATGTTGCTATACAGTAGCACTGTTGCGTCACAGCAAGAAGGTCCTGGGTTCAGCCGCTCAGGTGGCGCAGCGGTAAAGTACGCTAGCGCACCAGGGTTTCGAATATATCGTATCGAATCTCGGCTCTGCTTTTCCGACTGGGCTGAGCGGCAGCATGAAAAGGAGGTAAAAAAAGTCGGATCATAGGTCCTCATAATTGGTGCAACTGCGGCCCCTGCTGGCTGACTGATGGCATCAGCACAGGGCGGAGGAATAATGCTGATGGGGGTGTGGCCCTCCATACACAGTGCCCGTCAGTATATGAACTCGACTCGTGAAGATGAAAAATGCAGTCTGTACTGAGTGTATGTGCCGGAGAGGGTGTATGTCAGTTGAGAGTCTTCAGTCAGCGGTGAAGGGTCGAATCAGTATAGAGGACACAATCAGGGTAATTGGACACGACTAGATTAGGGGAGAAAAATTGGGGGGAAAAGTGTGTGTGTGTGTGTGTGTGTGTGTGTCTTTCCTGGGTTCGATCCCCAGGCGGGGCGGTCCGGGTCCTGTCTGTGTAGAGTTTGCATGTTCTTCCTGTGTCTGCGTGGGTTTCCTCTGGGAGCTCTGGTTTCCTCCCACAGTTCAAAAACATGCTGTCAGGTTAACTGGAGACACTGAATTTCCCTATAAGTGAATGGGTGTGTGTGTGTGTATGTGTGTGTGTGTGTGTGTGTGTATGTGTGTCTGCCCTGCGATGGACTGGCGTCCCTTCCAGGATGTGCGTTGTGCCAATTGAAAAGCTGGGATAGGCTCTGGAACCCCCTGATATGAGGGTGTTGCCATTGTTTTTTTTAGGGAGGTCTCTGCTTTTTTCATCATGACAAAGTCAAGTCACATTCTGCATGTGTTACAAGAGCGTGGCTTTTTAGTAAGAGAGTGCATGTGCTAGACTGGCTGACCTGCAGTCGAGTCCTTTTTTCAATAAATTGTATGCCAGTAATTCTTCCCTGTTTAATTGTTTAAAATGGAAATGAAATGGAAATAAAACTTTTGGTAGTTTACTGCATGACACTGAACAATGTTTGAATAAAATGACTTAAATGTTAAAACTTATTTAAAAATGATGATTATTAACACATACAAACTGGTGATCTCATGCATAAAGTGATTAGTTAGCGCTTTGTGTGTAACCGCTCGTGTGTCCTGACCTTCAGAGTGAGACACAAACCGCCGCGTCTCATGTTACTGTCACCAACTCCTTTACTTAATGCCTTGATTATGTTCCTATCTCTTTTCTTGTCTACTCATGGTGTGAAGGATCTGGTTACAACCGGCCAAAGTGGGTGCTTTCTACAGCTGCTGTTGCTGGCCTCCTTACTGCCAAATATAATTTTAAATCCGCTCTCTAAGATCGAATTCCATAACTTAACAATTAACACATATTTGTCGGGGTTTTATTTTGATCTGGCAACGTGTCACATGTAGTTGTTGCCCCGTTTTTGACGGGATGGTGATGAGCCAGGTGTACCTGAATATTCTGCAATCCTGCCATCTACAGGTGGAAGGAGTTATTACACTGCATCTTAGTAAAAAATATTAAAACGTGGTATGGTGGTGCAGCTGGTGGGTACTGCGTAGAAACCTTGGACCTGGGATTGATCCTTGCCTCTGCTCACTGCCTGTTCAGAGATTGGTTTGTTCTCCACGTGTCTGAATGGGTTTGCTCTTTGTACTTTTTCTCACTTTCTCACTGTTTTCTCACTTTCTCACTGTACTTTTTCTCAGGAGGTTTTCTCACACCTCCTGAAACCTATTAAAGGTGGAATGGCTATTTTAAATACTCTGCTGGGTAAGAGTGAGTAAATGAGTTGCTGTCCTGGACTGGGTGTTACCAGCCTTGTACCCAGTGATTTTGGGTGGCAGATTGGTGTAAATACATGCATAATTGAAAAAGACAGTTTGTGTTGACACTTACTACAAACATCCAGTAGAGTTTCGGTTTTCTTAAGGGTACTTAGATTACCTCTCGAATATTTACCCTACATGTAAGTGAGTGTATGATGTCCTGTGGTATTTCATGAATACACTGAACTTCCAACAATGTTCTAATAACACAAACAATATGCTAACTAGAGACCAATAACTGTAACCCATAAATGAATCCATGTGACTCTCTTTTGTTTCCACAGTGCAAACCTGTATGAACTGATCAAGAAAAACAACTTCCAAGGTTTTAGCTTGGCTCTGATCCGACGCTTCGCTCACGCTCTGCTCAAATGCCTGCAGATGCTTCACAGGGAGAAAATCATCCACTGTGACCTCAAACCGGTAAATTTTTTAAAAATTATACTTTAATGAAATTAGCATACATTTCAAATTTGGTATGTGGATATATGGAAAGTGTTTTTAAGAATGTTAATTTATATCTAAACTAGGACTCAATCATTTGTAAGGGACATTACCTTGGAATTACTGCAGTTTCTGCTGTTGTGTTTTTTCTGTAATCAGAAAATCAAATTCTAAGTAAGTTCTATTGTACTATAAGTATTGTGGGTTAACATTTTTGCATTTTCCCCCATCAATCAGCCAGCAGAGGTCGTAATGGCATCAAAATGAATAATTCTCTTCAACACCCTCCCTACAAACGAGCCAATCATCGAGTGTGTTCGAAAACCTAGTGAGCTGCCTTGCTGTCTTACTGTCTACATAGGCAGCTGCCTCAGTAGAGAGGATTCTAATAAGTCATTGACTTATAAGGCAGGTTATTTGAACGCACTACTTAGACAGTGATTCCATCAGTTTTCGCTTACTAAGCTAACGCAATTAACTTCATGCCATTTAAACCAATGGGATGGGGTGGCACAACGCGCTAGCATGTCAAATAACATCTCCCTCTTGTGTACCGAAAACGGTTAAATTTGCTGACAAGACCGAATTTGCAAATAAATGACACTTGTGCACATACAGTATGTAAACACAAGTTTATATAAATTAAAAATCAATAATAATTTATTTACATTTGAAATCTCCGCACCATCCGCCATATTTTTTTTTTTTCTGTGAGACAAAAAGTTGTGCCGCACTGAATGCTGGGATTGCCTTCACCGTTAAGGGAGCATCAGATGCTCCCTCGTTATTCTGTCAAAATAGCGTTCAGATTTAAGGTGACTTAGTAGACAGCATTTTTAGGCACCTAGGAATTCGAGCAGCCTACTTCTCAGGAGTGCGCGTAGGATGATGTAAGATGCTGTCTATGTAGAGAGCTCACTAGGTTTTCGAACACACCCATTGTCTGTGTAGGTGCCCAACCCGCCAGTAGCAGAGCTGAGATTCAAACTCACGAGTTCAAGATGTCAGTTCTGGTGTGCTAGTGTATTTTACCGCTGTGCCACCGTGGGTTTACCATGAATTTCCTTTAAAGCAGAGTGCGAATTATACAGTGACAATTGAGGGGTCAACTAATATCTATATCTAATTAAGCATTAACAGTAAGGTGCAGGAAACCCCTAGTACTACAGCTGCACCTGAAATCATACATAGTCAGGGTCACTGCACTGTGAATAATGGTGTCTTTACATTAATGGGCAGTTAGATAACAAATTGTGGTTATTTAATTACATTACCCTACAAAGTAAACCAGTATGGTACATGTACCTAGTAAAATGGCCAATATGTTTAGTCACAAGGTATGGGTGCATAATAAACCAGCAATTCTTTCTGTACTTTCTAGGAGAACATTCTTCTGTCTCAGCGAGGACAGGGGAATATCAAGGTGGTTGATTTCGGATCAAGCTGTTACGAGCAGCAGAGAGGTAAATTTCACTGTTGTGCTGGTTGCATACATGGATGCTTAAAACTTTATATCATTAATGTATGTTAACACAGTGTTTTTACATACTTGTTAACAGTGTACACGTACATCCAGAGCCGCTTCTACCGCTCTCCCGAGGTAATCCTGGGCCACCCGTACAGCATGGCTATAGACATGTGGAGTTTGGGTTGCATCCTGGCCGAGCTGTACACAGGCTACCCTCTTTTTCCTGGAGAGAGCGAGGTTGAGCAGATCGCCTGCATCATGGAGGTCAGAAAAACCCCCTTCTGAAAATTTCAGTAATCTACATTTCAAGGTATAAAAACAGTTAAAAGTCAAAAGTTTATGTACTCTTGTATAGGGGCATTTATGCCATGGCATTATTGCAATTTCAGGCCCGCCTGACTGCCTCTTCCTCAAGCATGACCAAGTGTGTTTGTTTGGATGCTCATCCAGGTCAACCAACCCCAGCCCCCCCCAATTTAATTATTTAAGCATTTGTCAGGTAGTGATGTTGGAAGAGAATGCAATCATGTTCCATTTCATCTCAAAGGTGTTCAGATTGGTGTTGTGGATAGGGCTTTGTGCAGGTCACTGGATGTTCTACACACCATCTAATTTGTGGCTGAAACACCTAAACTCAGGAATTAAAAGTCGTGTCCACATACTTTTGCCCATGTGATGTCTGTGTCCCTTAAAAGCGTATTGAACATTTTGACTTTAACTGTATATTTTCTTTACAATTTAATGAACTTGCTGATGTTTCTTGTGATCTGTATAAAGCCATGTACACCGACGAGGCATAACATTAGGACCACTGACAGGTGAAGTGTATAACACTGATTATCTCTATCACATCACCTGTTAGTGGGTGGGATATATTAGGCAGCAAGTGAACTTTTTATTCTCAAATTTGATGTGTTAGAAGCAGGAAAAATGGGCGAGCGTGAGGATTTGAGCGAGTTTGACGAGGGCCAAATTGTGATGGCTAGACAACTGGGTCAGAGCATCTCCAAAACTGCAGCTCTTGTGGGGTGTTCCCGGTCTGCAGTGGTCAGTATCTATCAAAAGTGGTCTAAGGAAGGAACAGTGGTGAACCGACAACATTTGCGCAACGACGGGGGGTGGGGGGCTGGTTGTTGAAGGCTGGCCCATGTGGTCTCATCCAACTGACGAGCTACTGTAGCTCAAATTGCTGGAGAAGTTAATGCTGGTTCTGATGGAAAGGTGTCAGAATACACAGTGCCTCACAGTTTGTTGCGTATGGGGCTGCATAGCCGCAGACCAGTCAGTTAGGAAGGTGGTCATAATGTTATGCCTTATCGGTGTATATGTTTTAATTTAAAGCATGTAAATGTTTATTTGAGTTATTCTCTTTTTGTAGATAATGGGTTTGCCTCCAAATGACTTTGTTCAGACTGCATCCAGAAGAAAACTATTTTTTGGTATGTTTTTTTCTCTCATTCTGATGATTGATGTAGACACTGTATGTTATACATTTATCCTGGTTTAATGGTTAAACCAATCCATCTGCTGTTCATACAGATTCGAAGGGAAACCCACGGAACGTTACTAACAGCAAGGGGAAAAAACGTAGACCTAGCTCCAAGGATCTTGCCAGTGTCCTAAAAACCAATGATCCTCTGTTCTTGGACTTCATACGGCGATGCCTTGAGTATGTAATTTTTTATTTACAGTTGTGTATGACATTTAGCACTGCAAGTACAGAACAGATATATAAATCCAGTTTTGATAATGCATTTTCTTTCTTTTGGTAATAGGTGGGACCCCACTAAGCGAATGACCCCAGATGAGGGCATGCAGCATGAGTGGATACACGAAGGCCGGCTGAACAGGCTCCGCCCAAAAACTCGAGCAATCAGGAAACCTGGAGAGAGTGACGTCAGCTATGATTACAGTTTCCGCAGAACAACACTGAACAAAACAGGTAAGCATCACTGTATCCTGTTCTGAATGTGTAACATTCAGAGGTTATAGGTTAGCTTATATACAGATGTTTAATTGTCAGAGTGCATATAAAGATGACAATAATAATGTAATAATTGCATTTATATGCTTTTATATACAGCTTACCTTTGTTAATTGGCTACACCTGAGAACTTTTGGATCAGTATAGAGTGTATAAGTATGCCCTTGATGCCCTTATAAGTTACATCATTTATGAGACTCTACCAATCAACAGTAAAGCAAGGAACAGTTGTAAATCTACCCAGGAATGGCAAACTAGCAACAGAGTAAAGCTAGATATCGGAAGTGAATCATTGCACAAACTATGTATCAGCCTGCTTATAACTCCTATACTAAGCAAATAAATGGCAACCTCCATTTCATATACCTTTAATTTATTTACCTTATGTAGACCTAAAATCAGTAAGGTCCTAAACCAGTTTTTACCCCACAGCAGATATGGTTGGTGTAGATGACAGACTGAAGAGGGAGAAATCAGTCAAAGAAGGTAAGCGAGAAACAGCGGAGCGCCTGCGACCGATCGGCGCTTCGGCTGAGAAAGAAAACTGCGAAGGAGTGGGCTCGACCTCCAACAGCAAAGAAAGCACAGACAGCAAAGCGGAAAGCAGCTCACAGAGCAACCCAGAGAGGAAATCAGACAGTGGTGAACGATCTGTCGAAATAATCATCCAGCCCCAGTCTCAGTCATCACCCAGCACGGACTCAGAAGAGAGGGAGCATCACTCACTTCCCCCTATCAATTAATCTTATTAGTGCAGGACGGGACACAGTTCAGATGTGGGGTCAGGGAGGTCATGGGCGGTGGCTTAGTAGTAGTAGTGGTTGTAAATAATGCAGTTCTTGTGTAGATCTATTTGTGATATACAGAAATTCTTTCTGGAAAAGGATGATAAATGCAGAGCAGAACAACATCATAGTATGAAACTAAAAGGTCAGTAAGAGCTTTTAGCACTTGTTTTTACTAAACACTGGTTTGAAGGTTGGGATGCACCGATCCATACAATTTTCCATACACTACTAAAAGAGCTTTCAGTATCAGTCAATAACTGATGCAGATCCAGCGCTGACATTATTACAGTAACCAATTTCTTTCCTCCATTTAGAACTATGAATCATTTAACTGCGGTTACTTGGACGTATGACCCAAATAAATCAAAGATGAAGATACTCAGGGCTTCTAAATCCTGAGGTACTGTGCACCAGTGCACATACACTGATCAGCCATAACATTAAAACCACCTCCTTGTTCCTACACTCTGTCTATTTTATCAGCTCCACTTACCATATAGAAGCACTTTGTAGTTCTACAATTACTGACTGCAGTCCATCTGTTTTTCTACATATCTTTTAGCCTGCTTTCAGCACGTTGTGCTTCGTGTTCTGGGGAGCTACTGAAGCTGAATAAATGACAAAATTATGAATTTTTTTCCCATAATGATCATTTATCTGATCTAAAACCGATTCAGAACAGTATCGGATCAGTGCATCCCTATTTGGAGCTTTTCATATTTTGTAACAGTTAAGATAAATGATTAATTATATGTTATAATATCGTCAGATGTTTGAAAAAGATTAATATGCACATCGCTTGCTGTTTTGGTGTTCGTGATGTGCTTTAACTTTATACGTCTTTGCTAAATACACATAATCAGCTGTTCAATCGTTTTAAATTCCTAATTGTTCTTCGATTACTTAGTATTATGCTTTTGTGAATATTAGATCTGATCTGTTGTTACACAAATATTTCGAGCTGAATACCAAAGCGAATATACAGAACAACATGTCTGCATGATTTAAGTCATTTTGTTTTTTTCCTCTTTTTGGTTGTTATGGGTTGGATTTAACTAAATGATGGATGGAGGCACTGCTTTCTATGGCAGTGCAGTGAGACTAAGCCAAAAGTATTTTTTACTAGTCACAGGTGAACATTATTTATTATTATTAGAGATTAATTGGTGATAGTAGTGGATTCTGTATATAAAAGGTTATATTTATGTTTTGTTATATTTATGCTTAAACAGATTGTATTGGGAATGATAAGGATGATAGGGGATGATGGGTAAAATGTTATTTTTTTCTAACTTAATGGTAAATAATTTGTAACTAAATTGTCATGTGATTGAAAATAGTGGCAAGGCACAGCTGGGCGATGATGATCACAGTGTATTTTTTCAAACATATTAATTTTACACTATATTACTATATTTCACTATACTGAACAACTTTGGAATGAAGTGGAATGTTGACTGTGAGCCAGGCCCTCTCATCAAACATTAGCGTCATAACCTCTCAAGCAGTCTTTTGACTGAATGGTCACGTTTCCCACAAACATACTGTGCAGTTGTAGCCCAGTGGTTAAGGTACTGGACTAGTACTCAAAAGGTCTGGTTCAAGCCCCACCACTGCCAGGTTGCCATTGTTGGGCCCTTGAGCAAGGCCCTTAATCCCTAATTGCTTAGACTAAATACAGTCACAGTACTGTAAGTCTCTTTAGATAAAAGCGTCTGCTAAATGCTGAAAATGTAAATGTAAAATGAAACATGCCTTCCCAAAGAGCATAAACTATTATTTCCACAAATGCCCATGGTTTTGGAATAGGATGTCCAACATGGTCAGGTATCCACATACTTTTGGCTCTATAGTGTATAACTAGAACTGTCTGTATGGAGTCGACATGCTCTTTAGTGTCTGCATGAGTTTAACCGGTTTTCTTTCTGAAAAGAAAGACACCTGAAAGACATACTAGTGTGTAGATTGGCTACATAGAATTAAATTGGCAGAGTAAATGAAGAGGTAAGTGTGTGATGCCCTGCGATGGGTCAAAGATATACTGTTGCCTTACGCAAAGTGTGTCCACATTAGGCTTCAAACTCACCCCAACCTTAATCAGACAGAATAAGAACATAATACGGGGTCCTAGCAAGACACGCCCTCTCTTTAATATTTAGACATGCTTAAAATGTGCCCCCAATATAATAATGTAAAAAATATTCCACACACAAGCATTGTGTAATGTTGGGATTTGTCAGTGTTCCCATCAGTTGGTGATACGGCAGGAATGATTTACAATGGCAGTATTTGAGCTATAAATGTGCAATTCATAGCTATAGCCTTGGGTTCCAGATTTGGTCCTAGGCTCTGGTCTGGCCTAAATATTTTTGAAATTTGTCATGTTCTCCCCATATTTGCATGTGTTTTTTGGGTATTGTAATTTTCTCACATCTTTCACAACCAAATGATGAATTGTTGTGTGATGACATTTAGTGCTTCTCAAAAGAAAGGCCTCAAGTGATTTGTCACTCGTGTAGGAGATGGAAGTTCCTCCACAAGAGGGAGATGTTAGCACAGTTGTTATTTGTGTACTTTATTTACCACAATATTTTTTAATCTGCTGTATTTCCAGAATGGGCTCGACACCTACTTCAACCCTGATAAGGATAAATGATTAATGTATAAATATATGAGAGGCTGAATGACTTGTTACTGTTAGTAATAATAAAGCTGGAATTGATCAGGGTCATGCCAGTCCCGGTGCCACCCAGAAACACTGAGTCGATCACAGGGCATCACGCACCCACCAGTTCACTCATTTATTTACACCTAGGAACAATACCAAGCAGCCAGTCCACCATTTGTATGTTTAACCCTGATAAGGATTAATGATTAATGTATAAACATATGAGAGGCTGAATGACTTGTTACTCTTAGTAATAATGAAGCTGAAATTGATCAGGGTCATGCCAGGTCCGGTGCCACCCAGAAACACTGAGTCGATCACAGGGCATCACGCACCCACCAGTTCACTCATTTATTTACACCTAGGAACAATACCAAGCAGCCAGTCCACCATTTGTATGTTTTTAGGGGGAAAAGGAAAGGGGGAATCAGACTAGCAAAAGAATAATTATGTGTATAAAACTCATGGGTGGAACATGCTATACTCATTATAGACAGTTGGTAAGAACCCAGATCTCCAGAAACCTGCTGCTGTAATTAATTATGATGTATCATTATGCACCCAGTCAAAATAATCATTTTTGGTTTCAAAGTACTTATTATTAATAAATATATCAGTATATAGATTTTGTTCTGTACATTTATGCTTTTTTGCCGTGCACTAAAAGTGTATGCTGTCACGTGATGTAAACTAGACAAGGTTTTACTTGTTTCTGTATTGTTGAAGTATTACTAAATGAATGAATTTCTTTTTTTCATATTTGCTTCTAGAAATTGTGTTTTGCTTTTACATTTTAATCATTCTTTTACAGTACAGTGTTGTAATACGAAAGCCAAACACTGCCAACAATAACGGCCCATTTCACATACGATGTATTTAAACTGGGAACAGCTTCCCAAAAACAAATATTGTCCTAAGATAAAATGATTGTTTTTTGCATTCTTGCCTACTCCTTGCTTTGCAAATAAGACCTGGTGTCAATCTAAAGAATAGCTGTGTTATTTTTATGAAGCAAATAAAAATTTGATAGAGCTCAATTATGCTGTTGTTATTAATCAATTTATTGATGATTTACATTAAATTCTTGTCAGAGACAACATATACTTGTAAAAGTGCTGTGCTGTGGTCAGATGAGTTCACATGAAAACTGGACGCTGAGTTCACCATGCTAAAGACGAAAATGACCATATGGATTGCAAAAGCATCTGCACTGGTAAGGGGGGTAAAACAATGCCCACAGTATGAGAGACTTGTGTATGTGTGAAGGTTGATATAGGGGAGTACATTGGGATTTAAAAGACACACATGCTGCCATCAAGTTAAATCTTTTCCCAGGAAGTCAGTGGTTATTTTAACAATTTTAGCATTCAGCATGCACTACAACAATGTGGCTTTGTAGACATGTGCCTGACTGGGCTGTCTGTGGTCCAGATGTCTTCCAGTGAAGATGTATGGAGCATCATGAAGAGAAAAATCAGACATGGACTGGTGAGCCGGTGTAACAGCATCAGTTATGAGTTTCCAAATGATTTTAAAAAATCATATTAATAGGAAAGGTAAAACAATACAACCTCTTTATATTTACAAAATGCAATGACGTTAGTCAGTGAATACACATGAATACTGACTCTGCACTGGCAGAACATGGCTTTGGCAGTGGTTTTTATTTACATTTACATTACATTTTCAGCATTTAGCAGATGCCTTTATCCAAAGCGACTTACATTACAGTTTCAGTATACAGTCTGAGCAAATGAGGGTTAAGGGCCTTGCTCAGGGGCCCAACAACAGCAACCTGGCAGTGGTGGGGCTTGAACCAGCGACCCTCTGATCACTGGTCCACTAGGCTACAGCGTAGTTGATTTATGGTTGATTTAGAACCGCACACAGTTAAATGTTTCTCAAAGTTTTCCTTAGACAGCAGTATTGACTGACGGTATATGCAGTGGTAATGGAGTCGAGTCCTGCACCATCAGCCACATCTGTTAATAGTGTACCCTGAAACATGAAAAAACAAACACCTGTTGAACCATCAGAATCATTTACACTATGCTACCAACCAAGGAAAACACAAAATATTATTAGTGACTATGAGACACCACTAGAAACCAACAGAATCTTTATTGGTGTCTATGATTTTTAAGCAGGGTGGGTAGATGAAAGTTTGGAAAGTTCTGCCTGGCGTTGTTGACTTATCTTCATGTTGGACTGCCCGGTTAAAATGTCACGGTTAAAACAGTACACTCTTAGGTTTACTTAATGCCGTTGGCTTATAATGTTCTACGGAACAAAATGAGTAGTGAAAATTTGTCGCAGCATGTGCTACATGTCTCGTATTTTTAGCAGAAATACCTTTTTAAATATTTATGGGCAACAACGCAACTCGCTACATATCTACTGCGCATGCGCCGAATGCCACCGGCCTGAAACTGCGGCTAATATAGTCAGACCATTCTCGCCTATGCATATAGTAAACTGTCCACTCGGGTCAGCGTATCTCGTCCATTCGTTTTTTACTTCAAACACCAACATTTAAAAACGGGAAACGAGTCGGAATTTTGGTTTTTGAAATAAAAAAAATTAATGACAACGGATACACGGATCCACTCGCCATGCTTGTCCCTCTGTACTTACCGTAGACAGTTTTTGAAGCTTCTTTTTCCACCTAAATGTTAAGAAATCCCGCCTTCCGATCTAGGATTGGCTAAATTTATATTTGCGCGTTTGAGTGAAATATTGACCAATGAACTCTCAGAAAGCAAAACCAAGTAACCAATCACAGCACAGTAGTCTGAAAACGGGTAGGAAACATAGTGGAGTGTTGGGTGACGGATCGGAAACATGGCGGCTGTGGGTTTGATTAGCCGTCCTGTGAGTGTCCTTCCAAGGTTTTCCAGTAAGTATTAATTAAAATGATTAAAAATATCTGTAATAATGAGACTTTTACGTGTAAAATAATCTGTGTTTTTATTGCTGTATATGTTTATAGTGCAGAATTTATGCGGTGTTTACAGTGTACTGTTGTCCTCTACAGTCTCTAGCTAACATGACCCCGCTTCAGTTAGAGGCCAGTAATAGCTTTGCATTTAAATGAGTAATAATAAACTCGTAATTAATTGTATTTATCATGTAATATTTTATATGATTGTATAAAGCAGCGTAAATAATAAAACTTTATACTGTACACAGCCAGTTAGCAAATGACAGTCAATAAGTCATTGTTGGGTATAATGACAGTATACAGTTATAGTGGTGATAGTAACAATTTAGTGACTTTAAAACAATCCCTTTAGTAACAGCAAAATTTAGATATATATAGAGATATATATAGAGATAGATAGATAGATAGATAGATAGATAGATAGATAGATAGATAGATAGATAGATAGACAGATAGATACTCATTCCTAATGATGTTATATTTAATGATAATGATGCCATATACTTAACAGTGTGTTGATGAACACAAGTTCAAGACAAGTCATATGACTTACCAATCACCATAATCTGCACTTCACTTATCTCTTAAAGCTGAATTGTTTTTTATGAATAGTCAAATATCACATCACAGACTGTTTGTATTTTTTTAATGAAGAGAATTGATATGTTTATTATTGGCAGCTTGATAGTAATACATTGTTATGGGTTTCTGAATTCAGCTGTTATTGATCACTGCCTGTTTTAGAAATCTGACTTTGCTTTACTGCCACTGAATTTACTCCAGTCATACTGCTTTCTATTGTAGCTAACATCTGTTGAACTAAACATCTGTTATGGTAGTAGATTCACATGCACACAGGGTTTTCCTTCACTTGCTATTTATCTGTATATCTGCCACCAAGTCTGAATGCCAGGAAGGAGTCTCTATCGAACATATAACGCATTTGATGGAAAAGCCACTATGTGATTGTTGTTTAGTGCAGAAATAGAGATCACATCATGATATGACATGATGTAGGTATGCATTTTTAAATTTTAATTCTATTTGTACTTCTGTTGCCAAATACATGTGCTGAGTTTGGTTACCATTCTTGCTGAGGTGCTAAGAGTTTTAAACTGAGACAGATGGATGAAGCTAGAAAGAGTGCATATCATTCAGTATTAATAACAATCACCTAATCTGAAATGCTCTAAGTCTAAATAGTTTAGTGTCACACTGCGGTTTACTATTTACAACCATAGTAGTCTGGGATAAAGCCTGGCTAACTAGAATCACCCTTCAGAAATATTGCCTTTTGGATGCACATAAATTTTAACCTGGAGTGTCGTGTTGTTGTGATGTGTGATAATTCAAAAGGTTTCAGTCCCAAGTAATGGGATGGATTCACTTACACAGTGGGTTGATTTTGTTATCTTATTCACCCCCCAGTAGTAGAAACATAGAACTATAAAATATGTTATAGGGAGGCATTTTATCTTTGACTCTGTAACATTCTCTGCCTGCTCCTTTGCACAGGTACCTGCTCTCCTGTGGTTCTGGCTTTCGGCCCTGTTGCGATCCAGCACAGGCAGATCCACCATGCTCTCATCCCTAAAGGAAAAGGGGGTCGCTCCTCGTTTAGTGGAATATCAGCCACTGTCTTTGGGGCTACTGGCTTCCTGGGCCGATATGTTGTCAATCGCCTTGGTGAGTTAATGAAAAAGTTGTGCAGCTGAGGTCTGGTCTAGAGTCCAGCACTCTCTGGTGATTTCCTGCAGTGACACACATACTTAAGTTTCATATGCACTGAAGCATGTATACATATGTATATATATATGGAAAATTATCATACTGTACTGAATCCTGAGCTTTTTTAATTTGAGTATGATCTGCAAATGATTTGATTACACATAAAACAACAGTGTCACAGAATTATAGGTCAGACAACTTGAAAAAAGTGACTTGTAAAATATGTTCTTTGCACATTCTTGCAATTGTTATTAAAAGTTTATAAGTAGTCGAGGTTGCTCTGTGATTCCCTGGGTTCTGTAATGGGGTGGGTGTAAATCACCAGTAAACCACCAGTCAGAGTGAGGATAGCTCTCTACTTCATTCTCTCGCTAACATTCTGGGTGTTTAGCTTGTGTAGTGTGCATGCATGTTTTGTCAGTGTGACTTTGGAGAACACGCTGGAAGTTTATCAAAATAATTAATGTTTTTAATGTGTGTATTGTTCAGCTATTTCTAAGGTGGTTTCACAGTTCATTAGATGAATTTCAATTGTTCTTAACTGATTAAATTTCCTTCTGATTCTCAGGTCGGATTGGTTCTCAGATTGTGATCCCTCACCGGTGCGACCAATATGATCTCATGTACCTTAGGCCCATGGGTGATCTTGGCCAGATCCTCTTTGTGGTATGTTTTACCTGATCTTTGAATCATTTGTGTTATATTAGTAATAAAGTGTACACTCACCAGACACTTTATGAGGTACATTTAAGTAGTCTGTACATTCCTTGATTATTTTACAAGCCACACAGGTGTGATGACCTTTGTGAGTGTACATTGACTAAGTGTATCACAGCTCTTGCTCTGTGTACTTTATCATTCATCCACTGTACCTATTTGTTCATCAAAAGGAAACCCCACTGACCAGATGTTATTTGGGTGGTGGATCATTCTCAACACTGCAGTTTGTTGTTCTGGTATGAGTGTAGCAGGTGCAGCAATGTTGTTAGCCATACTGGTCTCTTTATAGCACTCACTGATGTACACTTTAAGAGTAGAGCTGTTTTTTTTTTTTTTATGGCCGTGTGTTAATCTTACTGTAGTCTTTTATCAGTTGATGCTGCTCTAAATTTTTGGTTGGACTATTCTCCTCCCAGCATTTACCAACAGCACTGCTGCACCTGATACATGTATACTAGTACAACACACTACCATACTATTATTAGGTGTTTAAAATGTACCTTCTGGTTATTGTGGGTAATGCGGGGGTCAATTTCAACTATTGAAAACTGCATGGGGTGATTGAGTGTACAGATGGAATGGATGAGCTACACTCAGTAATTGAAAACTCTCAAACTTAACCTGTATAGTAGGTGTAGCTTATATAGTAATGACTGTACATACCAGATAGGTGTACTTGATAAAGTTCTTGGTGTGTAAATGTACTTTTGGAATGCAATTGTCTTTACTGACTGACATTTGCACTTCCTTTTTTCAGGAATGGGATGCAAGGGATAAGGAATCTATCCAAAGAGCAATATCTCACTCTGATGTTGTGATTAATTTGGTGGGAAGAGAGTGGGAGACCAGGTGGGTGAAATCAAAATCCTGTGTATGAATCTCTGGATCGAATATCATGATTTAAAGCCTGCAGTGGAACCACAGTATGTACAGCATGTTTTTGTTTGCACTGTCTGTAGAAACTATAAGTATGAGGACGTGTTCGTAACCATCCCGCAGCAAATTGCAAAGGCATCACGCGAAGCCGGAGTCTCGAAGCTAATCCACATCTCCCATCTGAACGCTGACATCCGCAGCCCTTCAAAATACCTGAGAAACAAGGTTATATTTCCACACCTCACTATTTTCAGTAAACCAAGACGGGTTTGAATTCTGATTTCTTATTTTGCAATGGAGCTACAAAGCATGTTGCTATAGATTTAGGAAAGCTTATAGTTATAGTCGAACCTGATCCGACGTGACCCTGAGCAGATATTTTTAACCACTTACATTTTTAATTTCCTTAAATTTTTGACTAAATTAATTAAAAACTTTTATAAGAATAACTGGGGTCTCAAAAAAAACCCAAAAATCTTTGGATCTGCACAGGTGTGCAGCAGTGACCAACCCGCCAGCGGTATTGATAAAGTGGAAAAGATATATTTCAGTTAGTTTTGTCCATTTCTGGTTCAGCCTGACACCTTCACAGGACCATGGTTCCACGCATTGATTACAGCCACTGGGACAGTGTTCCAACAAATGTACAGATCCCATCTTCGGGGTTTAAAGTTAAACTTATAAAGTGGAAATAGCATATCAAGAGGGTCAATTAACTTGCTGGTTTGGAAATCATTATGTTTGGCCTTATAGGGTTAGGATAAATAATAAACCAAAGCATATCTACAATGCTAACTGGAAGAACACACTCTCACCATTTAGGGCCTGTTTTGTTAGGTTTAAGGTTGCCCTACTTCTTATTTGCATGTTCATATTAACATACTGTAACAGGTTTCTGTTATTTTGTCCATCTATTGTACATTA
Organism: Trichomycterus rosablanca; assembly: GCF_030014385.1. Classification (NCBI taxonomy): domain Eukaryota; kingdom Metazoa; phylum Chordata; class Actinopteri; order Siluriformes; family Trichomycteridae; genus Trichomycterus; species Trichomycterus rosablanca. The sequence goes on from NC_085995.1 coordinate 34,484,881, forward strand.
GTCTTGTAACTTCAGTACAGAACTTGCGAAGCAAATGTCTGTTACCGTATGTGTCGGCTGACTGACTATGCTTGGGGTTGGTTAAAAATGATGTTGTTACATTCGTTTTTAGATGCAATGCACTGTTTATATAACACGTTATAAATTGACATGTGTTGGACAGGCTGTTGGTGAGAATGCTGTGAGGGACGAGTTTCCTGATGCCATCATCTTGAAGCCCTCAGAGTTCTTTGGGAGGGAGGATCGCTTTTTCAACCACTTTGCTAGTATGTGACTAATAAAACACAAAGCTCTACAATAATCTTTATTAACGATTTGTTGGATTTGTTTACACAGCAGCCACTTTTAGGTTTAGATTTGTTGTATGTGCATTTATTAAGTAGTATATACTACACCTACCATATAGTTTGAGTTTGTTGGTAGATATTTTTGGGTGGTGGACCATAAAACACTCATAGCAATAACATATCATTGTAATTCCTACTAGTGTGACTGTATCAGGTGCAGCAGTGTTATGATAAATACACCAACCAAAAATAAAAAGCCAACAGCATCCTGTGATCACAAACCTGGGGTGGCTTGGTGGCTCAGTGGGCAGCACTGTCGCCTCACAGCAAGAAGATCCTGGGATGGTAGCCAAGGTGTAAAACATGACGATAAAATGCTAATAAACAAACAAATAAATACTTTTTACACTTACTTCAGAGACTCAAACCTTGTTAGCTTACACAGTTGATGACTATAGGTATTTTATTTTTATTATTTGTTAATCCTTCTGTAGTCTTATTAGTTAAGCTGTTGGCTTTATATTTTTGGTAGATGTGTTCCAGTCTCTGCCATGCAATCTATGTTGGGCTCTTAAGTCTTTTGGCTACACAGGTGCCACAATGGCTGCCCCTGCGCTTCCAAACAAGCTGGGATATGCAGGAAAAAGAATGTTATTGTAATGTGTATATATATATTATTATTAGGGCTGTCGAAGTTAACGCAATAATAACGCATTAACGCGATCTCAATTTAACGCGATTAAAAAAATAGTGCCGTTAACGCAAGTTCTATACTGGAAAAATTTACCTATACAGGCAGTGAGTGCCATGTAGAATTACATCACGAAGACCCGCATTGTTCTGTTTTGTACTTAACCACGAAATACAAATGACACTAGTTATGTGGAGAACATGTTGTCTTTATTGCTTAATCCACAACTTGGAGCATCACACTTAAACATAACACACCGTTACCCGCTGGTCACCTGATACACATATCAGCTCAGTGACGTACAACACACAGTGGTAACGTGATCACGTAAATTATATATATCACACGCATGATAATAATAAGCTTTTTTCTCTCTTAATTTTCCCTGACAAGTGAAAAACCAAAATATAGCAACCTTAACATTATGAGGAAGAATTTCAAAGATATTCCTTTGCAATACTTTATCATTTCAAGAATATGATACAGACTGACCAACACTATTAAGCCAAATCAGCATTGAAAATTGACTTTACTTTCAATAGCCTTCTACAATGCTGGTGCTTCTTAAAACTGAATATTTTCTTTTAAACAGAAGTGTTATTTAAACGCTTTTAAATTGTTTTCCAACAAAATCTGCCCAATTTGGCGAATAACCGCCCAATCTGGCAACACTGGAACGCGTTACTATTATCGCGTTAACTTCAACAGCCCTAATAAAAACGTATTCTGATATCCAGTTAGCAGTGTAGGGTTTATATAGCAGCAGGTAGAATAAGGTGAGAATAAGGTGCAAAAACAATGCAATATTGTGCAAAGATGCAAGTAATATACTGTAGTCACTTGTATGAGTTGTCAGAACCCAGGGAACAAGACTGTGTTGATTGTGAATGAGTTTTTGTGTATGTTAGTGTATGTACACAGATCAGCCATAACATTAAAACCACCTCCTTTAAAAAAATAAAAAGGTGATTAATCGTGATTAACTGTATGAAATTCTGAGATTAATCGCGATTAAAAATTTTTAATCGTTTGACAGCCCTAAGTATATATATATATATATATATACAGTGTATCACAAAAGTGAGTACACCCCTCACATTTCTGCAGATATTTAAGTATATCTTTTCATGGGACAACACTGACAAAATGACACTTTGACACAATGAAAAGTACTCTGTGTGCAGCTTATATAACAGTGTACATTTATTCTTCCCTCAAAATAACTCAATATACAGCCATTAATGTCTAAACCACCGGCAACAAAAGTGAGTACACCCCTTAGTGAAAGTTCCTGAAGTGTCAATATTTTGTGTGGCCACCATTATTTCCCAGAACTGCCTTAACTCTCCTGGGCATGGAGTTTACCAGAGCTTCACAGGTTGCCACTGGAATGCTTTTCCACTCCTCCATGACGACATCACGGAGCTGGCGGATATTCGAGACTTTGCGCTCCTCCACCTTCCGCTTGAGGATGCCCCAAAGATGTTCTATTGGGTTTAGGTCTGGAGACATGCTTGGCCAGTCCATCACCTTTACCCTCAGCCTCTTCAATAAAGCAGTGGTCGTGTTAGAGGTGTGTTTGGGGTCATTATCATGCTGGAACACTGCCCTGCGACCCAGTTTCCGGAGGCAGGGGATCATGCTCTGCTTCAGTATTTCACAGTACATATTGGAGTTCATGTGTCCCTCAATGAAATGTAACTCCCCAACACCTGCTGCACTCATGCAGCCCCAGACCATGGCATTCCCACCACCATGCTTGACTGTAGACATGACACACTTATCTTTGTACTCCTCACCTGATTGCCGCCACACATGCTTGAGACCATCTGAACCAAACAAATTAATCTTGGTCTCATCAGACCATAGGACATGGTTCCAGTAATCCATGTCCTTTGTTGACATGTCTTCAGCAAACTGTTTGCGGGCTTTCTTGTGTAGAGACTTCAGAAGAGGCTTCCTTCTGGGGTGACAGCCATGCAGACCAATTTGATGTAGTGTGCGGCGTATGGTCTGAGCACTGACAGGCTGACCCCCCACCTTTTCAATCTCTGCAGCAATGCTGACAGCACTCCTGCGCCTACCTTTCAAAGACAGCAGTTGGATGTGACGCTAAGCACGTGCACTCAGCTTCTTTGGATGACCAATGCGAGGTCTGTTCTGAGTGGACCCTGCTCTTTTAAAACGCTGGATGACCTTGGCCACTGTGCTGCAGCTCAGTTTCAGGGTGTTGGCAATCTTCTTGTAGCCTTGGCCATTTTCATGTAGCGCAACAATTCGTCTTTTAAGATCCTCAGAGAGTTCTTTGCCATGAGGTGCCATGTTGGAACTTTCAGTGACCAGTATGAGAGAGTGTGAGAGCTGTACTACTAAATTGAACACACCTGCTCCCTATGCACACCTGAGACCTAGTAACACTAACGAGTCACATGACATTTTCCCACAGGCGATCTCCCTCCTAAATAAATAAATGACTAATAATACATAACACGTAAGCGTAAAAATATTCATCTGCTGCTAAATTGACTACACTGTAGTACTCATCCTACATGTTGTGCACTTTACTGTTTTGTAAATATTTCAGATGCTGCTAAATTACATATCTGTATATTGTGTGTATATAATCTTATAGTTTGGATAATTTTGTGATTTTGTGTTTAATGTTTAATGTATACGTTGCTTGTACACTGTATCGTACCATTACTAGAGAGATACCATCAGCCGGAAACAAATTCCTTGTGTGTATCCACATACCTGGCCAATAAATCTGATTCTGATTCTGATTTTGGAGGGAAAATGACAAGCAGTGCTCAATTTGGACATTTAGGGGTGTAGTCTCTTAGGGGTGTACTCACTTTTGTTGCCGGTGGTTTAGACATTAATGGCTGTATATTGAGTTATTTTGATGGAAGAATAAATTTACACTGTTATATAAGCTGCACACAGACTACTTTTCATTGTGTCAAAGTGTCATTTTGTCAGTGTTGTCCCATGAAAAGATATACTTAAATATCTGCAGAAATGTGAGGGGTGTACTCACTTTTGTGATACACTGTATATATATATATATATATATATATATATACAGTGTATCACAAAAGTGAGTACACCCCTCACATTTCTGCAAATATTTTATTATATCTTTTCATGGGACAACACTATAGACATGAAACTTGGATATAACTTAGAGTAGTCAGTGTACAGCTTGTATAGCAGTGTAGATTTACTGTCTTCTGAAAATAACTCAACACACAGCCATTAATGTCTAAATGGCTGGACACAGAAGTGAGTACACCCCACAGTGAACATGTCCAAATGGTGCCCAAAGTGTCAATATTTTGTGTGACCACCATTATTATCCAGCACTGCCTTAACCCTCCTGGGCATGGAATTCACCAGAGCTGCACAGGTTGCTACTGGAATCCTCTTCCACTCCTCCATGATGACATCACGGAGCTGGTGGATGTTAGACACCTTGAACTCCTCCACCTTCCACTTGAGGATGCGCCACAGGTGCTCAATTGGGTTTAGTCCATCACCTTTACCTTCAGCTTCCTCAGCAAGGCAGTTGTCATCTTGGAGGTTGTGTTTGGGGTCGTTATCCTGTTGGAAAACTGCCATGAGGCCCAGTTTTCGAAGGGAGGAGATCATGCTCTGTTTCAGAATGTCACAGTACATGTTGGAATTCATGTTTCCCTCAATGAACTGAAGCTCCCCAGTGCCAGCAACACTCATGCAGCCCAAGACCATGATGCTACCACCACCATGCTTGACTGTAGGCAAGATACAGTTGTCTTGGTACTTCTCACCAGGGCGCCGCCACACATGCTGGACACCATCTGAGCCAAACAAGTTTATCTTGGTCTCGTCAGACCACAGGGCATTCCAGTAATCCATGTTCTTGGACTGCTTGTTTTCAGCAAACTGTTTGCGGGCTTTCTTGTGCGTCAGCTTCCTTCTGGGATGACGACCATGCAGACCGAGTTGATGCAGTGTGCGGCGTATGGTCTGAGCACTGACAGGCTGACCTCCCACGTCGTCAACCTCTGCAGCAATGCTGGCAGCACTCATGTGTCTATTTTTTAAAGCCAACCTCTGGATATGACGCCGAACACGTGGACTCAACTTCTTTGGTCGACCCTGGCGAAGCCTGTTCCGAGTGGAACCTGTCCTGGAAAACCGCTGTATGACCTTGGCCACCATGCTGTAGCTCAGTTTCAGGGTGTTAGCAATCTTCTTATAGCCCAGGCCATCTTTGTGGAGAGCAACAATTCTGTTTCTCACATCCTCAGAGAGTTCTTTGCCATGAGGTGCCATGTTGAATATCCAGTGGCCAGTATGAGAGAATTGTACCCAAAACACCAAATTTAACAGCCCTGCTCCCCATTTACACCTGGGACCTTGACACATGACACCAGGGAGGGACAACGACACATTTGGGCACAATTTGGACATGTTCACTGTGGGGTGTACTCACTTATGTTGCCAGCTTTTTAGACATTAATGGCTGTGTGTTGAGTTATTTTCAGAACACAGTAAATCTACACTGCTATACAAGTTGTACACTGACTACTCTAAGTTATATCCAAGTTTTATTTCTATAGTGTTGTCCCATGAAAAGATATAATGAAATATTTGCAGAAATGTGAGGGGTGTACTCACTTTTGTGATACACTGTATGTATGTGTGTGTGTGTATATGACATAAATAAAAACACTTCGTTCATCAATATGTTCTTCCCAACACAGACATTACCATGTGTACAAATCCCAACAAGACTACTGCACCTGATGCACTTATATTAGTATGAAGCAAACTATTATGTCATTACCATGTTAGTCTCGTTGCACTGCTGGAAAAGTTCTAAAACCCTGAATAAGTCAGTGGTGGTTAATTGACAAATCAGCTTGCACTAGTTAAGTAAACTCAATTTCTTGTAAATCAGTTCTATCTCATTATGCTCTGTTAAGGTTGACACGATTGATGTGACATAAATTGTGTGAACGGTTCTCTTTGCAGACATGCGTTGGTTTGGCAAGGCTGTGCCTCTTATCGCAATGGGAAAGAAAACAGTCAAGCAGCCCTGTCATGTGAGTACCTGTTAAATCAGTAGGCTGTTTGTGTATATGCAGTGGATTCAGAAAGTATTCAGACGCCTTTATATTAGACAGCAAGTGAACATTTTATCCTCAAAGTTGATGTGTTAGAAGCAGGAAAAATGGACAAGCGTGAGGACTTGAGTGAGTTCGACAAAGACCAAATTGTGATGGCTAGACGACTGGGTCAGAGCATCTCCAAAACTGCAGCTCTTGTGGGGTGTTCCCAGTCAGTATCTATCAAAAGTGGTCTAAGGAAGAAACAGTGGTAAACCGGCGACAGGGTCATGGGTGGCCAAGGCTGATTGATTCACGTGGGGAGCGAAGGCTGACCCGTGTGGTCCGATCCAACAGACGAGCTACTGTAGCTCAAATTGCTGAAGAAGTTAATGCTGGTTCTGATGGAAAGGTGTCAGAATACACAGTGCATCACAGTTGCAGGGCTGTTTTGGCAGCAAAAGGGGGACCAACACTGTATTAGGAAGGTGGTCATAATGTTATGCCTGATCTGTGTATGTTGAAGCACGTTTTGATTGTATGATTTTTTTTTTTTTATAATGAGCCTGTCATTATAGCGCATCTTCACTTGGCAATCTTTGTCATCTCCTCAGGCATCTCCTGTGCACAGCCCTCTTCAGCAGATTTCACCAAGCTGATTTTTCATTGATTCAGGTTTGGGTTCTGGCTGGATCATTCCAAAACTTTGATCTTTTTCTGGTGAAGCCACGTTGGCTAAGTGGGTAGCACTGTCGCCTCACAGCAAGAAGGTCCTGGGTTTGATCCACAGGTGGAGCGGTCCAGGTCCTTTCTGTGTGGAGTTTGCATGTTCTCCCCGTGTCTGTGTGGGTTTCCTTCAGGAGCTCCGGTTTCCTCCCACAGTCCAAAGACATGCATGTGAGGTAAATTGGTGATACAAATTGTCCATGACTGTTTGACATTATGCCATTATGTTGTTGATATGGATGCTTTGGGTTATTGTTGTGCTGAAACGTAAAATTCCTCTCCTTAGTGTCATTTACATTTTTGGCATTTAGCAGATGCCTTTATCCAAAGTGACTGTGTCAGTATATTGTCTAAGCAATTGAGGGTTAAGGGCCTTGCTCAAGGGTCAAACAGTGGCAACCTGGCAGTGGTGGGGCTTGAACCAGTGACCTTCTGATTACTAGTCCAGTGCTACAGCGTCACAATATGGATGGAATGATGGATATTTTATAATTCCCTCCACATTGACCAAAGCTGTATATTTATCACAGTAGCATGACCGTTTCTCAAAGGTCAAACACATTCAACAGTGGTTTTTCACCGTTGCCCTACACGGACTGAGATCTTTCTGGATTCCCTGAATCTTTTTACTAAATTATGAACAGTAGATGGTGAAAGGTGCAAATTTGGCAAATCACTCTGCTTAGAATGTTTGTGCACTAAAACGGTGTGTGTGTATGTTTCATAATTGCTTGTCTAAATATACCTGCAATGTTTACTTAAGGAGCAAAGAGACTCTTTACTGAATATGTTCTCAATGCATTTTTTTCTGTCTGTAGGTGGTTGACGTGGCCAAAGCCATTGTTAATGCCATTAAAGATCCTGATGCTAATGGAAAAACATTTGCGTTAACTGGGTAAGAGCTGGAGTGTTGACTTTGTCTTTGTGGAGCAAATATAGTCATCCATATACACAACGGTCTTCAACCTGAGGCCTGTGGAACACTTGGGACTTGTTATTTGTACATGTAGTTGCACATGTCCCTTACTGGGAATAACAGGGCACCAGTAATAAAAACAGAGGTTTTATATGTGCTTTGAATCAAGGAGATACATGTTAAATAGATGTTGAGATATATTGATGCACCAATTTGTATTAGGAAGTCTTTAAAACACAAATAGCTGTCAGAAATATTTGTTTTCTTAATACTAATACCCAATAAATTATTGGTATTGTTAAAATTTACAGGACTAGAATATTTTTAATCAGAATGTTGAGACATACACCGATCAGCCATAGCATTAAAACCACCTCCTTGTTTCTACACTCAATCTCCATTTTTTCAGCTCCACTTACCATATAGAAGCACTTTGTAGTTCTACATTTACTGACTGTAGTCCATCTATTTCTCTACATATCTTTTTAACCTGCTTTCACCCTGTTCGTCAATGGTCAGGACCCCCACAGGACCACCACAGAGCAGGTATTATTTAGGTGGTGGATGATTCTCAGCACTGCAGTGACACTGACATGGTGGTGGTGTGTTAGTGTGTGTTGTGCTGGTATGAGTGGATCAGACACGGCAGCGCTGCTGGAGTTTTTAAATACTGTGTCCACTCATTGTCCACTCTATTAGACACTCCTACCTAGTTGGTCCACCTTGTAGATGTAAAGTCAGAGACGATCTCTCATCTATTGATGCTGTTTGAGTTGGTCATCTTCGAGACCTTCATAAGTGGTCACAGGACGCTGCCCACAGGGTGCTGTTGGCTGGATATTTTTGATTTGTGGACTATTCTCAGTCCAGCAGTGACAGTGAGGTGTTTAAAAACTTCAGCAGCGCTGCTGTGTCTGATCCACTCATACCAGCACAACACACACTAACACACCACCACCATGTCAGTGTCACTGCAGTGCTGAGAATGATCCACCACCCAAATAATACCTGCTCTGTGGGGGTCTTGACCATTGAAGAACAGGGTGAAAGCAGGCTAAAAAAGTATGTAGAGAAATAGATGGACTACAGTCAGTAATTGTAGAACTACAAAGGGCTCCTATATGGTAAGTGGAGCTGATAAAATGGACATTGAGTGTAGAAACAAGGAGGTGGTTTTAATGTTACAGCTGATTGGTGTATATATTAAAGGTATATAGTTACAGTTGCAGTAATGTGCCATAATCAGCATCTCATAAAGTATTGTTTGTAATTAACACCTTCTTTTGTGACAGGCCCAACCGCTATCTGCTGCATGATCTGGTGGAATATGTGTACGCTGTAGCCCATAGGCCATTCGTACCCTATCCTATGCCACGTCCTCTTTATCAGTAAGCCTTTATACTGTTTGTGTTTAGGAACTTGAGTTGAATTGTGTTTAAATACTTTGCCATGTTCGATCATGCAATTTTAAATAATCAGTCAATAATTACAGCGGGGGAAATAAGTATTGAACACATTAACATTTTTCTCAGGAAATATATTTCTGATGGGGTTATTGACATGAAATTTTCATCGGATGTTGGTAACAACCCAATATTTCAGACATACAAAGAAATCATAACAAATAAATCCATAAATTAAGTTATGTTTAATAAAGTGGAATGACACAGGGAAAAAGTATTGAAAACATGAAGAAAAGGAGGTGCAAAAAGGGATGGAAAGCCAGAACACCAGCTGAAATCTGTTCTTATTTAGAAAGCAATCCTGCCCCTATCAGTGTAAATTAATATTAGCTGGTTTAGTCCTAATTGTTGGCCTATATAAACATTTTTATCACCAAGTTGTCACACAAGAAGCATCTTGTGATGGGTAAAAGCAAAGAGCTCTCTCAAGACCATCGCAATCTTATTGTTGCAAAACATACTGATGGTATTGGTTACAGATATATTCCAGTAAGCACCATTGGAACCATTACTCAGAAGCAGAAAGAACGTAATTGTACCATAAACCATGACCAGGTGCTCCTTGCAATATTTCTGACAGAGGAATTAAAAGAATAATCAGAAGAGTTGTCCAAGAGCCAAGGACCACTTGCGGAGAGCTTCAGAAAGACCTGGAATTAGCAGATACTCTTGTTACAAGGAAACAATGAGTAATGCACTTAACCACCATGGCCTCTATGCATGCTCACCGTGCAAGACTCCATTGCTGTAGAAAAAGCTTGTTTAAAGTTTGCTGCACAACATGTGGGCAAGCCTATAAAATACTGGGAGAATATAGTCTGGTCAAATAAGACCAAAATTAAACTCTTTGGGTGTCATAGCACACACCATGTTTGGAGGGAAAATAGAACTGCACATCACCCCAATAACACCATACCAACAGTGAAGTTTGGAGGTGGGAAGATCATGGTGTGGGGCTGTTTCTCAGCATATGGTGCTGGCAGACTTATTTAATTGAAGAAAGGATGAATGGAGAAATGTACGGAGACATTCCTGATAAGAATCTGCTGCCATCTACCAGGATGCTGAAGATGAAACAAGGGTGGACATTTCAACTACACAATGATCCCAAACACACAGCCAGGGAAACTCTTAAATGGTTTCAGAGAAAAAAAATAAAGCTGCTAGAATGTCCCAGTCAATCACCCGACTTGAATCTAATTGAAAATCTATGGAAAGAACTGAAAATCAGAGTTCACAGAAGAGGCCGCCTGCACCTTCAAGATTTGTCTGGAAGAATGGGCCAAAAATACACCTGAACAATACATGCAACTAGTTTCTCCATACAGAAGGCGTCTTAAAGCTGTCATTACCAACAAAGGCTTTTTCTGTGTATGAAAAGAAATTTCAGTAAGTGTGTTCAATACTTTTTCCCTGTGTCATTCCACTTTATTAAACATAACTTAATTTATGGATTTATTTGTTATGATTTCTTTGTATGTGTTGATTATTTGGGTTGTTACTGACATCCGGTGAAAATTTGATGTCAATAACCATCAGAAATATATTTCCTGAGAAAAATGTTAGTGTTCAATACTTATTTCCCCCGCTGTATAATGCTTTCTTGTTTTAGTCTTGTCGCAAGCTTCTTTGAAATGAATCCCTTTGAGCCCTGGACAACACGTGACAAAGTTGACCGGGTATGTAGATCATACTGTTAGCTCAGAAATGAAGACTTTAAAATATTTAGGATATGGTGTTGCTGTACAAGAGTTATGAATTTTGATGTGTATTTTGAAATGTAAATTTCTGTATGTTTGCACATGTTCAGAAGAATTTTCATTTAACTGGATTTTGCAATTCAAATGAACTGTGGCTTGATAGGTTCAGTCAAATTTGCTGACTACATTTTTGCCATTCCAGTTTCATACCACAGACATGAAGTACCCAGGCCTGCCAGGCTTTGAGGACCTGGGCATCACACCTTCTTCTGTGGAGCAGAAGGCCATCGAGGTCTTGCGCCGTCATCGCCGCTTCCGTTTCTTGGAGGCTGAGCTGTCAGAGAACAAGCCTGCCAAAACTGTTACCTATTGAGCAGTCAGTCGGAGCCAGTCTTCTGCACTTCCTCACATCGTGCTGTCTTGTTTTACTACGACTCTGTACATAACTAAATAAATAAAAGATGTCCTATATCCTGGGCATGGACTGTTTATTGCGAGAGTGAAATTGAGAGTTAACCTAAGGTACACCATTTGGCCAAAAGTAGGAATCTTTTTTAATTATTGAGTTCATGTGTTATGGCGTTACCTACTGGGTGTTTAAAATCAAATATAAAAATTATTCTGTGAAAAATTACTGTGTTTAAAAACTCCATCAGCATTGCTGTGTCTGATCCACTCATACCAGCACAACACACACTAACACACCACCACCATGTCAGTGTCACTGCAGTACTGAGAATGATCCACCACCCAAATAATACCTGCTCTGTGGGGGTCCTGACCATTGAAGAACAGCATAAAAGGGCGCTAACAAAGCATGCAGAGAAACAGATGGACTACAGTCAGTAATTGTAGAACTACCAAGTGCTTCTATATGGTAAGTGGAGCTGATAACATGGACAGTGAGTGTAGAAACGAGGTGGTTTTAATGTTATGGCTGATCAGTGTAGATTGTTGTTTAAAGCCACGCAGTTTTATGGGTTTAGTTGGCTTCACTGCTGCATAAGAAACCTAAATCATGATTTGGACCATGACCCATACTCTATCCCACCATGCAGTTTGAACAGAACATTTACACACTTCTTTGCACAAAGAATGCAATTCAATTAACAATTAGAAAATTATTTGCTGTGCAATATGTGCACTGGAGGTTAACTTTGTGCTGCAAAACAATGGCTAGTGAACTGAACCACATCTTAAACAACTGAACCAAATGGGAATCCAGTTTGAATTAAGCTCCAGTGTCAAACAGGTACGAGTTTTAAAAAGCATGTGGGCAAAGACTTCAGCATTTTCAATGCTGTTAATAGCTTTTGTGCAAATTTTCCACAGACCCCAAATCTTAATTCAGGTGGCAGCTGGCCTTGTTAAACCAGTGTTACACGTTGGGGTTATTGAGTTTTCAAGCGTTTTTCTACTTGGCATCAAGTGTTCCTGGAGTTCTATCTGGATTCACTGCAACCCTGACTGGGATGAAACAGTTATGGAAAATCTGATCGATTGAAAGGCAAAATTTGTTGAGTTTAGTCAGCAAATATTAGTAATTGTAAAAGTAATCACACCACTTATTACATGAATGTATTAAAATATTTAATTTAAATAAATATTTGCACCAAATTTAAATAAATAGCTGCACTAAGTCTTATAAAGGTTTGTAAAATATTTCTTAATATATTATATGGGTGGCACGGTGGGTATAAGGGGACAGTTGGGAATTTGCATGTTCTCCCCGTGTCTGTGTGGGTTTTCTCCGGGAGCTCCGGTTTCCTTCCACAATCCAAAGACATGCAAGTGAGGTGAATTGAAGATACAAAATTGTCTAGGACTGTGTTTGACATTAAACTTGTGAACTGATGAACCGTGTGGGCAGTTGTAGCCTAGTGGTAAAGGTACTGGACTAGTAATCAGAAGATTGCTGATTCAAACCCCACCACAGCCAGGTTGCCACTGTTGGGCCCTTGAGCAAGGCCCTTAACCCTCAATGGCTTAGAATGTATAATGTAAGTCACTTTGAATAAAAGCGTCTGCTAAATGCTGAAAATGTAAATGTAAACCTTGTGTACTGAGTAGCTACAGTTTCTGTCATGAATGTAACCGACGTTAAATCCTAATAATAAATAAATAATATACAGTAGATTCTTGAGTTACAAACGGTTTACCATACAAACTATACACATATACAGTGGGGCCAAAAAGTATTTAGTCAGCCACTGATTGTGCAAGTTCTCCTACTTAGATGAGAGAGGTCTGTAATTTTCATCATAGGTACACTTCAACTATGAGAGACAAAATGATAAAAAAAAATCCAGGAAATCACATTGTAGGATTTTTAAAGAATTTATTTGTAAATTATGGTGGAAAATAAGTATTTGGTCACCCACAAACAAGCAAGATTTCTGGCTCTCACAGACCTGTAACTTCTTCTTTAAGAAGCTCTTCTGTCCTCCACTCATTACCTGTATTAATGGCACCTGTTTGACCTCGATATCTGTATAAAAGACACCTGTCCACAGCCTCAAACAGTCAGACTCCAAACTCAACCATGGCCAAGCTGTCGAAGGACACCAGGAAGAAAATTGTAGACCTGCACCAGGCTGGGAAGAGTGAATCTACAATAGGCAAGCAGGTTGGTGTGAATAAATCAACTGTGGGAGCAATTGTAAGAAAATGGAAGACATACAAGACCACTGATAATCTCCCTCGATCTGGGGCCCCACGCAAGATCTCATCCCGTGGGGTCAAAATGATCATGAGAACGGTGAGCAAAAATCCCAGAACTACACTGAGGGACCTGATGAATGACCTGCAGAGAGCTGGGACCTAAGTAACAAAGGCTACCATCAGTAACCCACTACGCCGAGAGGGACTCAAATCCTGCAGTGCCAGGCGTGTCCCCCTGCTTAAGCCAGTACATGTCCAGGCCCGTCTGAAGTTTGCCAGAGAGCATATGGATGATCCAGAAGAGGATTGGGAGAATATCATGTGGTCAGATGAAACCAAAATGGAACTTTTTGGTAAAAACTCAACTCGTCGTGTTTGGAGGAAGAAGAATGCTGAGTTGAACACCATACCTACTGTGAAGCATGGGAGCGGAAACATGTTGTTTTTCTGCAAAGGGGACAGGACGACTGATCTGTGTTAAGGGAAGAATGAACGAGGCCATGTATCGTGAGATTTTAAGCCAAAACCTCCTTCCATCAGTGAGAGCATTGAAGATGGAACATGGCTGGGTCTTCCAGCATGACAATGATCCCAAACACACCGCTCGGGCAACGAAGAAGTGGCTCCGTAAAAAGCATTTCAAGGTCCTGGAGTGGCCTAGCCAGTCTCCAGACCTCAACCCCATAGAAAATTTGTGGATTGTGGAAATTTGTGGAGAAGTCCGTGTTGCTCAGCGACAGCCCCAAAACATCACTGCTCTAGAGGAGATCTGCATTGAGGAATGGGCCAAAATACCCGCTACAGTGTGTGTAAACCTGGTGAAGACTTACAGGAAACGTTTGACCTCTGTCATTGTCAACAAAGGTTATGTTACAAAGTATTGAGTTGAAATTTTGTTATTGACCAAATACTTATTTTCCACCATAATTTACAAATAAATTCTTTAAAAATCCTACAATGTGATTTCCTGGATTTTTTTTTCTCATTTTGTCTCTCATAGTTGAAGTGTACCTATGATGAAAATTACAGACCTCTCTCATCTTTCTAAGTAGGAGAACCTGCACAATCAGTGGCTGACTAAATACTTTTTGGCCCCACTGTATATAATTCTCTATATATACACAGTGAGTGAACATTCGGACAGCAAACTGTGTTTTTCCTGTGTTTTCTTTATATTTTGTAAAATTCAATATTAAAATGTCCTCAAAGAAGGTGCAGAGGAAGTGCAGTGGTGAGAAAATGAAAAAAAATAATCACTATTTGTTGTTGTATAATTACTCCTGCCAGTAGCTGTCACTGTGTATCAGACAGAGGGGACAGTGAGTGAGAGAGAAGAAGTAACTCAGCTGAGTAAAGTATTCTTTCTTTTGTGCAATTACATCTACAAAATACAACACTATTGAAATAAAGAAGGAAATAATAGAGAAGTATGAGAGTTATCAGCACACGTACTGAAATGTGATGTGTGTGTTTTTATGTACAGTTGTATTGTTTATTACAGGATTGTCTATTCTATAATTTAAGATTTAAGGGAGAATATACTTGTGAGGTCTAGCATGGATTAATTCTATTTACATTATTTCTTATGGTTTAACTAACGAACATTTTCACTGTGGGTCCGATTCACTTGGCAATTGTCCATTGCAGGGCAAACACACACACACACACACACACACACACACACACACACACACACACAGAGTAGCTCCATTCGGGGACCGTGGAAGGAAACCCACACAGGGAGAACATGCAAACTCCACACAGAAAAGACTTGGACCACTCCATCTCGACATCGAACTCAGGGCTTTCTTACGGTGATGAGACAGTGCTACCCACCGTGCCTCCCAACAGAAGTTCAAAGTCCTATAAATAAACCATAATATTAAAAAGACTGCAGTCTGATTGTATTATATGCAGGTGTTTTTTTATATTCCTATGTTTAAAAGCCAGCAAAGTTCTGAATGTTGATACTTGATTCTATTAACTTTTTAGCCCATGGTTAAACATTACTGTTGATAGCTGAGAGCTGGAACCACTCCCCGTCTCTGAAGTTCTGTCATGTCAGTGCAGGATGTACCTTCATCCATGCGTTTGGAAACGCAGACTTTGATTTAGGATTTCATTTAACAATAAAAATGAGAAACCACCGGATTGTAAAAGCTCTGTGCATTCTAATAATCGCTGTTATTTTTATGTATTCTGTTTCCCATTTTACTCATTTGTCCACACAGCTTTCTCTGCACCTGAGTCTGCACAAGATCAGGAGCGCAAACGAGGAAATTATTTTAAAGACACTGGAAGGAAATGAAAAGCTACTCAATAAAATAGGTAAGTTGTTTTGGTCTTTGAATGATCGGATTTTATTTGATAATGGGCTGTTATGTTAGGCAATGAGCCTAAATCACAATCGCCTTAGTAGGCTATAACCATTTAATGTGCGTACAAGAGTGAAACAGCAGTCCATGGCTGTGCGTAAAGTAGCTTATATTTATTTGCAGGCACGTTATCTGTAGAATGTCAGCGCATAGTTTTAACACTTGGAATACTAGGATTAGGATCAACAAGACTGTTTAGGACTAAAGTCAATATTTAAATTATTTGCCCCAACAATAGCAGTTTTACCCGGTGCGTCTTGATGTATCCACTGATTTATGGAATCATTCAGCGTTGCTTTCACGGTCTGTGCAACACCAACACAAAGGCAGCTGTTCTGTAACTTATGATTGAATTGTGAGTTTTAAAAAATTTATTTTATCTAATATAAACATCTTGATTTAGTCACCATACCCTAAATCTATAAGCATATAATTTAATTTGAATGATTGGTTTTATACATCTGTTAGCAATGTGTGTGGCTGAAACACTGTTGGCATATAGTGTATACACACCTTTGCTCAAATTTTCCCCTTGCTGATGATTGATTTAGGGGATTTTGCCTTTGTGTTTATGTATTCTATAGAGAAAAAAATATATTAAATAGAAACATGCTTTAATTACATTTTGTTGGTAGACTGGTGTTAATAATTGGGATACTCATACTTTAGTAAAGATTTGTGTCATTTTGGAATAAATATGTTTTAAATAAATATTTTTCTTAAAACCCAGAATATTTTAAAGCCGACTGTGTGTTTGTGCTCATGTTCAGTTTCAGTAAATCATTTTTTAAATTATTTTAATGTGACTGAATATTATACTGAAATAAATCTAAACAAAAGGCCAAAAACAGGACTTGTTTAGACTGATGAATTAAATGTTTTTTAGTCCAGTTGCTTTTGTTTCCACAGCTGAAACTTTGGAGCTGAGTATTCAAAAAGCAAACTGCAAGCAAACCGATGAACTGCAGGCTGCAAAAGCAGAGCTGACAAGGCGGGTGAACAAGTTGTTTCCAGACTCTAATTTGTTCAGAGTATGGGGAGGTGATCTTTCTGAGCAGGAGCAGAAGATAGCTGAGAACCTTTTCAAGCTTTATGGTTATAATGTGTTCCTTAGTGACAAATTACCACTCAACAGGACACTACCGGACACTCGAGACTCCAGGTGATTTAAAACGTTCATAAAATAATTCCATTTTGTCCTGTAAGTATCTCTACAAAATCTGTAGCATATGAGGTGTTTGTTTATTGTTTGTTTATTAGGAAATTAATGTCATATTTTACACTTTGGTTACATTCGTTACATTTTCGGCGTTTAACAGACGCCTTTATCCAAAGCGACTTACAGTACTTTGTTAGGTTACAGTTTGAGCAATTGAGGGTTAAGGGTCTTGCTCAAGGGCACAAACAGCAGCAACCTGGCAGTGGTGGGGCATGAACCTTCTGTTTACTAGTCCAGTAGCTTAACCGCTAGGCTACAACTGCCCTCAAGACACAAGGTTCATCAGTTATATACCAGGTTATATCAAACACAGTCTTGGACAATTTAGTATCTCCAATTCACCTCACTTGCATGTCTTTGGACTGTGGGAGGAAACCGGAGCACCCGGAGGAAACCCACACGGACACGGGGAGAACATGCAAACTCCACACATAAAGGACCCGGACCGCCCCACCTGGGGGGCATTTCATAATGTCCATCTTGTTTGTGCTTAATGCCATCCTTCAATTTTGTCAAGAAGTGGAGATATTCTTGAGAGATAGTTCCTTCCTCTGCAACTCTTTCCCAGAAATCAGATTCTGGAGCTGCGATTATATCAGTCGTAGTGATGTCTTTGATTTTAGTCTTACAAACATAGTGGGGTGGCACGGTGGCTAAGTGGGTAGCACTGTCTCCTCACAGCAAGAAGGTCCTGGGTTCGAACCCTAGGTGGGGCGATCCGGGTCCTTTCTGTGTGGAGTTTGCATGTTCTCCCCGTGTCTGCGTGGGTTTCTTCCGGGTGCTCCGGTTTCCTCCCACAGTCCAAAGATATGCAAGTGAGGTGAATTGGAGACACTAAATTGTACATGGCTGTGTTCGATATAACCTTGTGAACTGATGAATCTTGTGTATCGAGTAACTACTGTTCCTGTCATGAATGTAGCCAAAGAGTGTCAAACATGACTTTAAAATCCAAATAAACAAACAATATAAACATAGTGAACCTCCTTCTTGAGCTTGACCAATGGTTGAGGGGCAGGTGTCACTTGCTTCACGATGATATGATGACTTGTTCCGATTGAGTCACCGTAGTATTCGCACGGATCACCATAGCTTATTATGCTCCAACCTAAGTAAGTTTTCTGAGCAAAGGGCTGACTTCCTTCACCATAAACAACTTTTCTAGGCATAAGTGCTTGTGGGCAATTATATCCAATTAATAACCCAATTTCACAGTCTGTCTGTGGAGCAATGTTTCCTGCAAGATGCTCTAAATGAAGCCATCCCTTAGCAGTCTCTGGAGTAGGAATGTGTGCACGATTAGCAGGGATAAATTCACAACTATACACTGTTGGTGTCGTGATCTTCTTAGATGAATATAATCCCCTTACTTGTAGGTCTTTGAGTCTTTTACAGGGTACAATTGTTGTCTTGGCTGCCATTGTAGACAGTTTCAGTTTGACCTGTTTCGTGTTCGTATTCAGAACGTCTGCTACTTCATCAAGAATAATTGAAGTGTCACTTTGTGTGTCTAATAGGGTTTCTAACAGGGTTTCAGCATATTTGTGTTCTTGAACTGTTGTTTACTTAAACTAGAGCAGTGGTTCTCAAACTTTTTTCTGTCACGCCCCCCTTTGGAAGATGAATATCTGCAATCCCCCCCCCCCAAAAAAAAACCCCCCTGAAAAAATAGGCCGATTTTAACTGTGTTGAAATAACTTGAAACCACGTTTGACATATCACTGAACTGCTCCTTCAATCAGTCTGCTATTTCAAAAATAAAATATGCAAACACTTTACAAAAAAAGATAACATAGTTGAATATGTGCCAAAAAACTAATTTGTGAGAGTTTAAGTCTTATCACTGTATTAGTGGCTATTTTTCTTTTTATCCCTGTCAAATACCTCTCTGTTCTGTACATCTAGACCAGAGGTTTACACACTTTCATGGCTTGAGATCTACTGTTTCAGTCTACAGGTCACCACCATCTACTTTTTAAGGTCGGACTCATTATTTAAAAAAAAAAAAAAAAGCTTTGAAGCTTTTTAAATGCACTTCAGTTCCTGTATTGATATTCAGCATTACAGAGCAAGTGACTGAATCACACTGACCTTATTCTGATGATTTGCTCAGGAGCCGCTGATGCTCAAGCAGTTTTTGAGGTGTTCATCAGTAAGGATGGACCCATATTTAGACTTCATTATTTTCATGTGGGAAGTAGGTTGATGCGAAAAAGCTGTCAAATATGTGGCAGTCACATATGTGGAAGTTCCAAATTGTCCAGCAGGGACCCTTGACTTCATATGAATAAAGGTTAAAATTTCTCCATCAGAAAACGTTGAACAGGGTGGGCCATAAGTTTCCATACAAAGAAAAAATAAACATTGTTTTTATATATATATATATATATTAGGGCTGTCGAAGTTAACGCGATAATAACGCATTAACGCAATCTCAATTTAACGCAATTAAAAAAATTAGTGCCGTTAACGCAAATTCTAGTTCATGTTGAGACGACTGGTAGAACAAACGTTTTAATGTCGGACTTGGCACCGTTGTTTATTTGCGGTTTGTTAAAATAATATAACTAACGTTGTAGTGATGCACTTGCATAATAAAGAAATAAATACACGCTATATTCACAAGTTGTCGGGAGCAAAACACTTTATTACTTCTGTTATTGTACCGAAAAGCACAGCTGAGTCAAGCACGCGAGTCCATGAACTATGGAAGCCCCAAAGGGTCAGAACACACTCACTTCGTGTAGAAACGTCCATACTACAGTATATACAGTATCTATATGTATGTATTTGCATATGTGTACTTGAGTATGTGTGTATGTATTTGCATATGTGAATATGTATGTACAGTGTATCACAAAAGTGAGTACACCCCTCACATTTCTGCAAATATTTCATTATATCTTTTCATGGGACAACACTATAGACATGAAACTTGGATATAACTTAGAGTAGTCAGTGTACAACTTGTATAGCAGTGTAGATTTACTGTCTTCTGAAAATAACTCAACACACAGCCATTAATGTCTAAATAGCTGGCAACATAAGTGAGTACACCCCACAGTGAACATGTCCAAATTGTGCCCAAATGTGTCGTTGTCCCTCCCTGGTGTCATGTGTCAAGGTCCCAGGTGTAAATGGGGAGCAGGGCTGTTAAATTTGGTGTTTTGGGTACAATTCTCTCATACTGGCCACTGGATATTCAACATGGCACCTCATGGCAAAGAACTCTCTGAGGATGTGAGAAATAGAATTGTTGCTCTCCACAAAGATGGCCTGGGCTATAAGAAGATTGCTAACACCCTGAAACTGAGCTACAGCATGGTGGCCAAGGTCATACAGCGGTTTTCCAGGACAGGTTCCACTCGGAACAGGCTTCGCCAGGGTCGACCAAAGAAGTTGAGTCCACGTGTTCGGCGTCATATCCAGAGGTTGGCTTTAAAAAATAGACACATGAGTGCTGCCAGCATTGCTGCAGAGGTTGAAGACGTGGGAGGTCAGCCTGTCAGTGCTCAGACCATACGCCGCACACTGCATCAACTCGGTCTGCATGGTCGTCATCCCAGAAGGAAGCTGACGCACAAGAAAGCCCGCAAACAGTTTGCTGAAGACAAGCAGTTCAAGAACATGGATTACTGGAATGCCCTGTGGTCTGACGAGACCAAGATAAACTTGTTTGGCTCAGATGGTGTCCAGCATGTGTGGCGGCGCCCTGGTGAGAAGTACCAAGACAACTGTATCTTGCCTACAGTCAAGCATGGTGGTGGTAGCATCATGGTCTTGGGCTGCATGAGTGCTGCAGGCACTGGGGAGCTGCAGTTTGTTGAGGGAAACATGAATTCCAACATGTACTGTGACATTCTGAAACAGAGCATGATCCCCTCCCTTCGAAAACTGGGCCTCATGCCAGTTTTCCAACAGGATAACGACCCCAAACACAACCTCCAAGATGACAACTGCCTTGCTGAGGAAGCTGAAGGTAAAGGTGATGGACTAAACCCAATTGAGCACCTGTGGCACATCCTCAAGTGGAAGGTGGAGGAGTTCAAGGTGTCTAACATCCACCAGCTCCGTGATGTCATCATGGAGGAGTGGAAGAGGATTCCAGTAGCAACCTGTGCATCTCTGGTGAATTCCATGCCCAGGAGGGTTAAGGCAGTG
The DNA here is from genome assembly GCF_030014385.1 of Trichomycterus rosablanca. Lineage (NCBI taxonomy): Eukaryota > Metazoa > Chordata > Actinopteri > Siluriformes > Trichomycteridae > Trichomycterus > Trichomycterus rosablanca. The sequence continues at coordinate 34,506,173 of NC_085995.1, forward strand.
CTGGATAATCATGGTGGTCAAACAAAATATTGACACTTTGGGCACAATTTGGACATGTTCACTGTGGGGTGTACTCACTTATGTTGCCAGCCATTTAGACATTAATGGCTGTGTGTTGAGTTATTTTCAGAAGACAGTAAATCTACACTGCTATACAAGTTGTACACTGACTACTCTAAGTTATATCCAAGTTTCATGTCTATAGTGTTGTCCCATGAAAAGATATAATAAAATATTTGCAGAAATGTGAGGGGTGTACTCACTTTTGTGATACACTGTATATGGGTATTTACATGTGTGAATATGTATGTATATGGGTATATATGTGCATGTACTGTATATATATGTGGCTATATTGGCCTAATTGTGCAATATTGTCACGTCACTTTACTATTTAATAATCTGATAGTTTAATTACTATTCAATTTTTACACTAGCAATATACCTCATGCATCATGCATTTGTTTTGTTTTTGTACTGTTATTTATTTGTTGTATTATGCTACTGGGGCTTTAATTTCCTTCAGGATCAATAAAGTGTCTATCTATCTATCTATCTATCTTATCTTATCTTATCTTATCTTATCTTATCTTATCTTATCTTATCTTATCTTATCTTATCTTATCTTATCTTATCTTATCTTATCTTATCTTATCTTATCTTATCTTATCTTATCTTATCTTATCTTATCTTATCTTATCTTATCTTATCTATCTTATCTTATCTTATCTTATCTTATCTTAATCAAACCATTGTCACGATACAACCACAGAAAAGTCTGTTACAAAAACTCCCTTACAGTTTCTCTTGTCCCAGCAGTTTTTAACATAAGTACATTTAGCATAAAATGTGTTCACCATTTTAATTGTAACATTTCACTTAAAAATCCTTCTTTTCTATAACATTTACACAGATTTTTTTTTAATGCGATTAATCGCGATTAACTACATGAAATTCTGAGATTAATCGCGATTAAAAATTTTAATCGTTTGACAGCCCTAATATACAGTGTATCACAAAAGTGAGTACACCCCTCACATTTCTGCAGATATTTAAGTATATCTTTTCATGGGACAACACTGACAAAATGACACTTTGACACAATGAAAAGTAGTCTGTGTGCAGCTTATATAACAGTGTAAATTTATTCTTCCCTCAAAATAACTCAATATACAGCCATTAATGTCTAAACCACCAGCAACAAAAGTGAGTACACCCCTAAGAGACTACACCCCTAAATGTCCAAATTGAGCACTGCTTGTCATTTTCCCTCCAAAATGTCATGTGATTTGTTAGTGTTACTAGGTCTCAAGTGTGCATAGGGAGCAGGTGTGTTCAATTTAGTAGTACAGCTCTCACACTCTCTCATACTGGTCACTGAAATTTCCAACATGGCACCTCATGGCAAAGAACTCTCTGAGGATCTTAAAAGACGAATTGTTGCGCTACATGAAGATGGCCAAGGCTACAAGAAGATTGCCAACACCCTGAAACTGAGCTGCAGCACAGTGGCCAAGATCATCCAGCGTTTTAAAAGAGCAGGGTCCACTCAGAACAGACCTCGCGTTGGTCGTCCAAAGAAGCTGAGTGCACGTGCTCAGCGTCACATGCAACTGCTGTCTTTGAAAGATAGGCGCAGGAGTGCTGTCAGCATTGCTGCAGAGATTGAAAAGGTGGGGGGTCAGCCTGTCAGTGCTCAGACCATACGCCGCACACTACATCAAATTGGTCTGCATGGCTGTCACCCCAGAAGGAAGCCTCTTCTGAAGTCTCTACACAAGAAAGCCCACAAACAGTTTGCTGAAGACATGTCAACAAAGGACATGGATTACTGGAACCATGTCCTATGGTCTGATGAGACCAAGATTAATTTGTTTGGTTCAGATGGTCTCAAGCATGTGTGGCGGCAATCAGGTGAGGAGTACAAAGATAAGTGTGTCATGCCTACAGTCAAGCATGGTGGTGGGAATGCCATGGTCTGGGGCTGCATGAGTGCAGCAGGTGTTGGGGAGTTACATTTCATTGAGGGACACATGAACTCCAATATGTACTGTGAAATACTGAAGCAGAGCATGATCCCCTCCCTCCGGAAACTGGTTCGCAGGGCAGTGTTCCAGCATGATAATGACCCCAAACACACCTCTAAGACGACCACTGCTTTATTGAAGAGGCTGAGGGTAAAGGTGATGGACTGGCCAAGCATGTCTCCAGACCTAAACCCAATAGAACATCTTTGGGGCATCCTCAAGCGGAAGGTGGAGGAGCGCAAAGTCTCGAATATCCGCCAGCTCCGTGATGTCGTCATGGAGGAGTGGAAAAGCATTCCAGTGGCAACCTGTGAAGCTCTGGTAAACTCCATGCCCAGGAGAGTTAAGGCAGTTCTGGGAAATAATGGTGGCCACACAAAATATTGACACTTCAGGAACTTTCACTAAGGGGTGTACTCACTTTTGTTGCCGGTGGTTTAGACATTAATGGCTGTATATCGAGTTATTTTGAGGGAAGAATAAATTTACACTGTTATATAAGCTGCACCACTCTGTTGGACACAGCATTCTTGACTTCTTGTGATTGTGCTGTCTGTGATTCACTTTCCTTGCTCAGGTATCTGTACTAACTTTCGTGACTTCTTCGAACAATCTTCATGCAGACATGTAGGGTGATGTTTTGAGAAAGTGTCACAGACTCAGCTCTTGGATTGATGGCCAGGTTTTAAACAACCAAAACACATGTTCTCACTCTTAATAAACTTGACTCGGTCAGCAACTGTCTTCTTTACGAATTTGTGACACTTGTGTAAGCTGTGTCCAACTTTCTTACAAAACACACACGTGACTGTGCTCCTTTCATCAACATTGGTCATGAAGGTGTTAGCACTTATCTTTTTGCATTTGACATTCTTTGCCTTGTCAGGCTCAACTTGTCGTATCGTATTGTCCAGACCTGAACCCCATTGAGAATCTTTGGGGTGTGCTGGAGAATACTTTGCGCAGTGGTCCAACTCTGCAACTCTGGACAAAAATAAATGTTGTGACATTGCAGAAGCTTGTGGAAACGATGCCACAGCGAATGCATGCCGCAATCAAAGCTAAAGGCGGTCCAACAAAATATTAGAGTGTGTGACCTTTTTTTTGGCCAGGCAGTGTATATATTTGTTGAGGGGGGCCCAAAAATTTTATTGCACTGGGGCCCATGAGCTCCTAGTTACACCACACAGAGTTTCTTACATTTACTTTGACTTCTATTTCATTGCAGACAGGATGAACCTGAGATGTTTCATGTTTTGTCTCTGGTCGACTTCATTTCATTTATTACTAAACGTTCCTGCATTTCAGGTCTGCAACACATTCCAAAAAAAGTTGGGACAGTAAAGCGTTTACCACTTTGTAATGTTGCCATTCCTTTTCACCACACTTAAAATACATTTTGGCACCAAGGAGACCAAGCGATTTAGTGTAGAGGGAGAAATATGCAAATCCCTTCCAATCTTTCTTTGTGGTACATTGTTTTAAAAAAATTTCAATAATTTTCTCACAACATTTGTTGATAAACTGGAGAACATCTGGCCATCTTTGCTCATTAAAGACTCAACATTTTCTGGATGCTGCCAAACCATGATTGCAATCACCTGTTCACATCGAATCACATCATTATTTTGTTTTTGCACCTCATTGCTAACCTTAATTGTAAGAAACACTGCATTTATTTTATTTGCATTTTCCATACTGTCCCAACTTTTTCTGATTTGGGGTTCAGATTTTTTAGATTTAGATTTAGATTTAGATTTTCAAACTATTGTGTTAGTAATGATAATCCTACAAGCTTAAATCAGTCAATTGAACCAGAATGACACTGAAATTTTAATATGCAATAAAGAGACCCAACAATATGTTTTCATCAAAGCAATTCACTGAGTATTATTCCATTTAAAAAGACAGAACCTCAGTTACTGGGATGGTGCAGTAGTCTAATGCGCTAGCCCACTACTACTCAGACCACTAGTTTAAAGAACTGGTCTAGACACCAGTGGCAGGCACCTAAGAGTAGTCAGCTGTCTAAAAGTACTCTTAGGGCTCAGCAACACATTGAATTCACAAAATGCCATAAAATACTACTTAAAATAGTAAAATCCAGATGTCTAAAATCCCAGCTTTATTACTTTAAAATTCAAAAGACTGGGAAATAATGGGATTTAACCAGAAAAATACATAACAATAAGCCATGTTCAATCAGGAAAAACATCAGTACTTGTCTGACATTTGCAATAAAGGCACCTTGATGATTCCCAGACCTATTGCAATAAAGCCTATGGCCAAACAAAAATAAAATGTAATTTTCCTAAACAGCAAGTGTCCCGTAGTGTGTAGGAAAAAAACAAATACATAGTTTGTATTGAAAATGTTGTGGTGTGCCGCATGTACTTTGCTGGGAACGGCAGGTTCCGAAGGTTCCTGAATTGTCATATTGTAACATCTAGTTTACAGGTCTGTGCTATCCCTGTTCTATCCACCTCCTTCTTTGTGGGCTGCAGATATTTTTTGTGTCTATTTTTTTTTTCTTCTATTAATTTGGACACCTCTTTTATTTGTAAATTTTCCTTTTTTGTTGTTGTGGCTTTTAACCACAGTGTAGATCTACCATGAATAAAACATCTTGCACCTGGGTTCCTTTTGATTCTTGCATCAGCTCACAATTCAGTAGAAAGGAGTCCATCAGCTTTGTTGTATCTGATCCACTCATACCAGCACAACATACACGAACACACCACCACCATGTCATTGTCACTGCAGTGCTGAGAATCATCCACCACCTAAATAATACCTGCTCTGTGGTGGTCCTGTGGGGGTCCTGACCATTGACAAACAGGGTGAAAGCAGGCTAAAAAACTATGTAGAGAAACAGATGGACTACAGTCAGTAATTGTAGAACTACAAAGTGTTTCTATATGGTAAGTGGAGCTGGTAAAATGGATAATGTGTGTAGAAACAAGGAGGTGGTTTTAATGTTATGGCTGATTGGTGTATTTTGTTTAATTAACTCAAACTGTAGGTATTTATGTATAATTTGGAATGAAAGGTCAATTGAATTAATCAAAATTGTTCTTATTTAATGTTTCAGGATCATGGAATTGATATAGGAGATGTGACAGAAAGAAAAAAACTGAGAGAGCGTCTGCAGTGTAAACCATTCAAATGGTACCTGGAGAACGTCTATCCAGAATTAGACCCCTGGGACAATGTAGTTGGCTATGGTGTAGTAAGCAATATATATTTCTCTTTTAAGCACACTCATCTTTAGAATAAGTGGAACCCTACAGCTATGCTTCTTTTACCATACTTTTTACTGTGTTGGCGGAAAAATCTTTCACTCAGGTTTATTAATCTTGTTTTTTTTAATCCTCTTTAATATTATAACAGTAAACATGGGCATTTTAGGTGTGTAGCTATTGTCTTATTTAACACTTTTTTGTCTCAATTAGTTTGTAAGTTCTTTAATGCCTCAGTGTTAATAACCAACCAAGGGAAATGGGGCTCTACACCAATCAGCCATAACATTAAAACCACCTCACTGTCCATTTTATCAGCTTCACTTACCATATAGAAACACTTTGTAGTTCTACAATTATTAACTGTAGTTCATCTGTTTCTCTACATACTTTTTAAGGTTACTTTCACCCTGTTCTTCAATGGTCAGGACCCCCACATGACCACTACAGAGCAGGTATTATTTAGGTGGTGGATGATTCTCAGCGCTGCAGTGACACTGACATAATGGTGGTGGTGTGTTACATTTACATTTTTACATTTACATTTTCGGCATTTAGCAGACGCTTTTATCCAAAGCGACTTACAATTATGACAGAACACAATTTTTGAGCAATTGAGGGTTAAGGGCCTTGCTCAGGGGCCCAACAGTGGCAACTTGGTGGTAATGAGGCTTGAACCAGCAACCTTTTGATTACTGGTCCAGTACCTTAACCACTGAGCTATCACTGTTAGTGTGTGTTGTGCTGGTATGAGTGGTAAGAGTTTTTAAATACCATGTCCACTCACTGTCCACTCTATTAGACACTCCTACCTAGTTGGTCCACTTTGTAGATGTACAAAAAAAAGTCAGAGACGATCGCTCATCTATTGCTGCTGTTTGAGTTGGTCATCTTCTAGACCTTCATCAGTGGTCACAGGATGCTGCTCACAGGACGCTGTTGGCTGGATATATTTTTGGTTGGTGGACTATTCTCAGTCCAGCAGGGACAGTGAGGTGTTTAAAAACTCCAGCAGTGCTGCTGTGTCTGATCCAATCATACCAGCACAACACACACTAACACACCACCACCATGTCAGTGTCACTGCAGTGCTGAGAATGATCCACCACCCAAATAATACCTACCCTGGCCTGTAGAGTCCTAGCCATTGAAGGACAAAGCATGTAGAGAAACAGATGGACTGCTGTCAGTAATTGTAGAACTACAAAGTGCTTCTATATGGTAAGTGAAGCTGATAAATGGACAGTGAGTTTAGAAATAAGGAGGTGGTTTTAATGTTATGGCTGATCGGTGTATATACAGTATATTTTACCCCAGTTAAACAGGAAGTATTTAATTACCACTTTAGAATTCCTAAGTACGTTAGTTAACTAAAAAATGTAAAAAAAAAAAATACAGTATGTAAGAGCATACATCAGTTACATTTTGTTAATACCATTTGTTGGTTCATTCGTTTGTTTGTTTATTCATTCATTCATTGTCTGTTCCACCGCTTTATCCAGGTTAGGCTCAAAGTGGATCTGGTTTACTGGCCATAAGGCAGGAAACACCCCAATTAGGGCACCGTTCCATCACACACATTCACACAGACTCACATCTAAGGATGTTTCGAATAGGTCCAATTAGCCTGACTGCATGAGTTGGACTTTTGGGCACAGATGGGTCTGAACAATGACCTTAGTTGAAGCTAAATGGCTTAAGGACAACAAAGTGAATGTAATGGAGTGGTCATCACAAAGACAGACTTCAATCCCATAGAAAATATATGGGCAGAACTGTAAAGGTGTGGGCAAGAACGAAGGCCTACAAACCTGACTTAGTTACGCCAGTTCTGTCCTGAGGAATGGGCCAAAACTCAAAGCAACTTATTGTGAGAAGGCTCCCTGAAACCCAAGTTAAACAATTTGAAGGCAATGCTACCAAATACTAACCATGTGCATGTAAACTTCTGAGCCACTGGGAATGTGATGAAAGAAGTAAAAGCTAAAAGAAAAATCATCTCTGGTATTTATCTGACATTTCACATCCTTAAAATATAGTAGTAATCCTGACTGACCTAAAAGAGGTAATGTGGGCATGGGCTGATGCTGGACTAGTAATCATAAGGTTGCTGGTTCAAGCCTCACCACCACCACTGTTGGGCCCCTGAGCAAGGTCCTTAATCCTCAATTGCTCAAACTGTATTCAGTAACAGTTATAAGTCGCTTTGGATAAAAGCATCTCCTAAATGCTGAAAATGTAAATGAATGTGTACTGGGTGTACTTGTACTGAGTTTGAATGTATTTGGCTAAGGGGTATGCAAACTTATTGTCATGCATTTGTATATTTTTGTTTATTTAAACAGGTACGCAATGACCTATTAGAAAATAACTGCATTGATCAGGGTCCTGTTCCTGGCAGTATACCTATTTTTTATCAATGCCATTTTTCAGCCCCTCAGGTATGTATAAAGAAAGATCACATCTTTATTTGGGTTATGATTTATGGTATTGGATAAACTTTTTATATGTTTGATATGTACATTTTTGTGTACAGCTCTGTTACTATAGGAGGAGTGGGGAGTTTTACATTGGGGGCATCAAATCTCACAGGTACAACAGTAACCGCTGCCTGGTGGACCCTGGTCAAGGGGCCACACCTGCATTGCATGACTGTAAAATGGCCAAGGCAAAAGGATTTCATATGCACTGGGACTTTAAACAGGTATTTTCTCTTGTTATTATCAGTGATAATTAAGAGGCATTGCACTGCACCATTATTCATTTACCTCTACCTAAAACTAGTCTATCATTGTTTAACTTCATTTCCATCCACTCATATCTGTAGCATATAAGCAATAACAACACACAGTGAAACTGACATTTTTCTGAACAGAAATAAACATCAAAAATTAAACTTAAATAGAGTAAGATTAATGCAATTTTACTGTTATTCTAACAATGGTCTTCTTCATTTAAAATGTAGTTTACATGAATGTCAGGCACCCAAACATCTGCACATAGATTTTAATTATGAACAAGTATTTAGATAAATATATAATAAATGAGTAATATGAGGTTTTAGTTCATGTCTGAAAACAGAAATTGGGGGATTCTCAAACTGCAAAGAATAAACATGCTCTTTGTTAGACCTTAAAAGTGTAAAAACAATCAATAAACTTCAATACATCCAAACTTCTGCAACAAGAGTGCTCATGTACAACAAAAATCTGCCCATATCACCCTGTTTCTTTACGAGCTGCACTGGCGGCTGGTAATGTTATGTTTCAATTACAATATACTGCTCATTACATTCAAAGCTCTTCATGGTCTGGCTCCAGCAAATCTGGTCCTCTGGTGGCAGGTTTCTCACTGTTCCTCATACTAGACTCTTTATTGGGAGGCAGATCTTATAGTGCTACAGAACCTAAGCTCTGGAACTCCTTGCTTCAATCTCTTCATGGCTGTTCCTCTGTCTCCTCTTTTAGGTCTCTCTTGAAGAAATTTCTTTTTAATCAGTATTTTTCTCACTGTCCTCCTTCTGTCTGGGTTTTTTCTGTCTCGCCCCCCTTCTCTTGTAAAACGACCTTGAGGACCTTAAAAGGCGCTATACAAATTAAACTTATTATTATCGTAAAACCATCCTAAGGTACATAATTTTAATTATTAGATAGATAGATAGATAGATAGATAGATAGATAGATAGATAGATAGATAGATAGATAGATAGATAGATAGATAGATAGATAGATAGATAGATAGATAGATAGATAGATAGATAGATAGATAGATTTAGCATTATGCAATGTACATATACACCAATCAGCCATAACATTAAAACCACCTCCTTGTTTCTACACTCACTGTCCATTTTATCAGCTCCACTTACCATATAGAAGTACTTTGTAGTTTTACAATTACTGATTGTAGTCCATATGTTTCTCTGCATGCTGTGTTAGCCCCCTTTTCATGCTGTTCTTCAATGGTCAGGACCACTACAGAGCAGGTATTATTTAGGTGGTGGATCATTCTCAGCACTGCAGTGACACTGACATGGTGGTGGTGTGTTAGTGTGTGTTGTGCTGGTATGAGTGGATCAGACACAGCAGCGCTGATGGAGTTTTTATACACCTCACTGTCACTGCTGGACTGAGAATAGTCCACCAACCATAAATATATCCAGCCAACAGCGCCCCGTGGGCAGCAGCCTGTGACCACTGATGAGGGTCTAGAAGATGACCAACTCAAACAGCAGCAATAGATGAGTGATCGTCTCTGATATTACATCTACATGGTGAACCAACTAGGTAGGTCTAATAGAGTGGACAGTGAGTGGACACAGTATTTAAAAACACCAGCAGCGCTGCTGTGTCTGATCCACTCACACCAGCACAACACACACTAACACACCACCACCATGTCAGTGTCATTGCAGTGTCACTGCACTGCACCACCTAAATAATACCTGCTCTGTGGTGGTCCTGACCATTAAAGAACAGGGTGAAAGCAGGCTAAAAAGGTATGTAGAGAAGCAGATGGACTACAGTCAGTAATTGTAGAACTACAAAGTGCTTCTATGTGGTAAGTGGAGCTGATAAAATGAACAATGTGTGTAGAAACAAGGAGGTGGTTTTAATGTTACAGCTGATCAGTGTATGTAAATAATCCATTAGTGCCTCAAAGTGTTCAGTACATTTTGTTAGCACTCATGGACTTTTAGCTCATTACAAACTGAAAGAAATGAGCTACATTTGGGTTCATTGTAAAAGTGTAAATGTAATTTTTGACTGAAATATTTTTTTATGGTGAGGTCCCTCTTTTTCCCTCAGGGTCATGCAATAAGGAATAAAGACACAGGACGATGTCTGGAAATTGCTCAAGGAGTGGAGATGTGGTACGAGCTTGTCATTCAGACTTGCAGTGGCCAACAATGGAGAATACAGCATGTTGCTGAAGAATTTTAACTACAACCATAATTGCCTTATTTATTTACAGACCAAAGAATGTAACACAAGAAATAATGTACACTAAAAGATCCAAAGAATGTGTTACAACCACAACCACTACTAACAGGTGTAAAAAGTAATAAAGACATGGTTTTACAAGTTTGGTATAGAGTAACTTCAGTGTTTTGCACAGACCCATGACCTCAACACTATTAAACATGTCATGTCATGTAACTACAAACACCTTTGGCACTACAGGTCATGACCTTAGCTGTAAGCAGTAAATACAGTAATTGCACTCATTAGAACATAAAAAACAGCCGCTCAGGTGGCGCAGCGGGGCTGGGGCTGGATTCTGAGTACGTAGTATCGAATCTAGCTCTGCTTCACCGGTTCGAAGCTAAGTGGCTGTATGAGCAACGATTGGCCGGTTGCTCAGTTGGGGGGTGGGACAAAGAACCGGATGTGGGTCTCTCCCTGTGAGAATGCGATTACGACCTCTGGCAGCTGATTAGAGGTGCCTGCACAGGAGATGAGGAAGAGTGCCCTTAGGATGTGTCTCTCCGCATGCAACGCTAGGTGGCGCCAAACTCATAAAATGTGTGGGTGGCATCCGGCTGCTGCTCATGTTTCGGAGGGGATATGGGTTAGCTTCAATCTCCTCAGTCAGGGCAGGGTTCGGCATAGACAGAGAGGAAGCACGATGCAAACTGAACAATTGGATGTGCTAAAAAGGGGGAGAAAAAGGGAAAAAAAGAACATAAAAAACAATGATTTCATAACTTAGTTATATCTTTATCAGCACTGTTTTCTTTCACTCATACCATGGACAGTATTAAGTTCTATGTCACTAATAATTTACTGTAACAAAATATAATGCACACAAGATTGTTGTAACTGGTAATAAGTACATGCCAAAATCTTACATTTAAATTGCTAATCTATTTACATTTTACTTTATTATAATTTGCAAAACCTTTGCAGCACAGGTCCTTAATTCTGGCATACATGTTAGGGTACACATAGTTACCCAAGCACATTCAGTCCTCCTGATACAAATGCAAAGTCTAATTTAAAGTTTATTAATTATTGATGTTTTTACTTTTTGCTTTTTGTGTTGTTGGTACTATAATAGTGCTGAATGTTTACTGAACATCTACCATATTTAACCCAAAATGATTACAATGGTACCTTGTAACTCAACGTCCCTTAAACTCAAAATCTTTGAAACTCATCACCCTTCGTCAAGAAATGTGTGCCCTTAAACTCAACGTTTCCCTTAAACTCAAGGTGTTCAGTTTTTTTATTTTTTTATTTATTTATTGCCACTCAGGTGGTGCAGCGGTAAAGTATGCTAGCGCACCAGAGAGTTCGAATACATCGAATCTCAGATCTGCCTTTCTGACTGGGCTGGGCAGCAGCATGAACAACGATTGGCTGTTGTTCAGGGTTAGAGGGTAAAAGACGTCGGATCATAGGTCCTCATAACTGGTGCAACTGCGGACCCTGCTGGCTGACTGATGGCGCCTGCACAGGGCTGAGGAATAATGCTGATAGGGGTGTGGCACTCCATACACGGTGCTAGTCAGTGTATGAACTCGACTCGTGCCTGTGAAAAATGCAGTCTGTATCGACTGTACATGCCGGAGGGGGCGTATACAGTATGTCAGTTGAGAGGCGTCCTCAGTCAGCAGTGAAGGGTCTAATTAGTATAAAGGATGCAATCAGGGTAATTATACACAAGTAGATTAGGGGAGAAAAATTTAGGGAAAAGTGGGGAAAAATAGAAAATTAAAAAAAAAATTATTTATTTAATTTCAAATTAACAATGAATTGTCGCTTTGTTCAGCACTCGACTTGAGCGGTGCGCTAATTCGTCATCAAAGTGTGCACATGAGACAAATCTGCATTTGTGTAAAATAACCATTCACTCTGAAAGCTACACATGTATCTGTGTTTATCTGAATTTTCCTTATTGTTTTACTTTTAAACTTGTGTTACAGCTCAAGGTTCTGAGAAAATGTAAAAATCAGCTTTAAGGGAAAAATTCCTTGAAACTCAATGCCTTTTAAACTTAACGTCAGTCCCAGAACCAACTGACGTGGAGTTTCAAGGTACCACTGTACTTTAATCCTTAAATGTTTTGCCTTAAAGACAAGTGCTTGTTTTAAAAAGGGAAACCTAGACATAATTGAAGAAACACTAAGCTCTACTCTGGTAACCCCAGATTTGTGAACCACATGCAATTTCAATATTCTAAACTGGTTTTGGAAACAAAAATCAAATGCTACATTAAATGGAAATTAAGGTGGCCATGTTTAAATATCGTTCTTAGTGGGGTTAAGTAGTGAATGTTTTATAAGAATATTTAGATTTTTTAATATTGTATAATAATTTTTTCATGCTTTGCTATACCCGGCGGCATGGTGGCTCGGTGGGTAGCACTGTTGCCTAACAGCAAGAAAGTCCTGGGTGTGATTCCCAGGTGGAGTGGTCTGGGTCCTTTCTGTGTGAAGTTTGCATGTTCTTCTCGTGTCTTTGTGGGTTTCCAAAGATGTGCAGTCAAATACCAAAATTGCCCTTATATACACGATCCGGAATAACATTAAAACCACCTCCTTGTTTCTACACTCACTGTCCAATTTATCAGCTCCACTTACCATATAGAAGCACTTGTAGTTCTACAATTACTGACTGTAGTCCATTTGTTTCTCTTCATGCTTTTTTAACCTTTCACCCTGTTCTTCAATGGTCAGGACCACCACAGAGTAGGTATTATTTAGGTGGTGGATCATTCTCAGCACTGCAGTGACACTGACATGGTGGTGGTGTGTTCGTGTGTGTTGTGCTGGTATGAGTGGATCAGACACAGCAGCGCTGCTGGAGTTTTTAAATATCGTGTCCACTCACTGTCCACTCTATTAGCACTCCTACCTAGTTGGTCCACCCGGTAGATGTTAAGTCAGAGACGATCGCTCATCTATTGCTGCTGTTTGAGGTGGTCATTTTCTAGATCTTCATCAGTGGTCACAGGATGCTGCCCACAGGACGCTATTGGCAGGATATTTTTTGTTGGTGGACTATTCTCAGTCCAGCAGTGACAGTGAGGTGTTTAAAAACTCCAGCTGTGCTGCTGTGTCTGATCCAATCATACCAGCACAACACACACCACCACCATGTCAGTGTCACTGCAGTGCTGAGAATGATCCACCACCTAAATAATACCTGCTCTGTGGTGGTCCTTAACATATACCTTTAGATTCATGAGAATCATACATAAAGACAAGTGCTTGTTTTATAGGGAGTGTCCTAGACAGGCTTATGCAAACTTTAACATTCTTAACTCAGTAAATACCTGGCAATCCTTAAATATGAAATGTAAACTGACTGTAATGGTTGTAGTTCAAAAGGGCCGTGCAGAGAACAAGCTGCCCAGAAAATGTACACACCCTGCCAAGGTCTGGATACAAATCAATCAAATGCTATAGTCAAACACTCCTGCCAAATCTCTCAGGGGGGGCAATTGTTGCGATGATGGCCAAGGTGACCCGTTCAATGGGTAAATTAAAGCTTAAATAATTAACATCTTAAGTCATCTGTCAGTTTGCCCTCACAAATAACTTTGAACATGGAGTGAGAGAGAGAGAAAAACTTTACAATTAATCATAAAATTAAGTAAAGCCTCACACTAACAATTTAATTCAGTCTTCATCAGCATTTTATTTTAGGTGCTGGCTGCTCCAACTATAGGGTTGCCAACTGTCAGAACTGGAAATAAGGAACACCCTGGGCTGGTGGGTTGGCGGAGGGCAGAAGGTGGGGGGTGGCAGGTGTTTACCTGAGCGGGGGGTAGGCGGTTAGGGTTGCACCTATAAAGAATATAACGGGTCATACAGTTTTATTTAGGCTGTTAAACATTTATTATTTTCATTCTTTATAATAATAAATCAGAACCATATTTTAGGCAAAACAACATAAAGAACATCATGTAACATTTCTTCTCAATGGTGTAAACAACATTTTTACATGATCCATCTTCACACTGACATGCAGCCCCGGTTCTGGACTGCGTTGCTTAGGGGGCAGTGAGAAAAGTACCGGCCCTGCGTGTGTTACTTTACTTTCGCCCTACACACGGCGTTACTAAGACTAATCTGCAGCGTTGCTCTCCCATTGATAAATATACGGAACACCTCGTTTAGTTTCCAAATAAGGAACGATTACGTGTGACGCAGGCACGTACAGTGTATCACAAAAGTGAGTACACCCCTCACATTTCTGCAGATATTTAAGTATATCTTTTCATGGGACAACACTGACAAAATGACACTTTGACACAATGAAAAGTAGTCTGTGTGCAGCTTATATAACAGTGTACATTTATTCTTCCCTCAAAATAACTCAATATACAGCCATTAATGTCTAAACCACCGGCAACAAAAGTGAGTACACCCCTAAGAGACTACACCCCTAAATGTCCAAATTGAGCACTGCTTGTCATTTTCCCTCCAAAATGTCATGTGACCTAGTGTTACTAGGTCTCAGGTGTGCATAGGGAGCAGGTGTGTTCAATTTAGTAGTACAGCTCTCACACTCTCTCATACTGGTCACTGAAAGTTCCAACATGGCACCTCATGGCAAAGAACTCTCTGAGGATCTTAAAAGACGAATTGTTGCGCTACAAGAAGATTGCCAACACCCTGAAACTGAGCTGCAGCACAGTGGCCAAGATCATCCAGCGTTTTAAAAGAGCAGGGTCCACTCAGAACAGACCTCGCGTTGGTCGTCCAAAGAAGCTGAGTGCACGTGCTCAGCGTCACATCCAACTGCTGTCTTTGAAAGATAGGCGCAGGAGTGCTGTCAGCATTGCTGCAGAGATTGAAAAGGTGGGGGGTCAGCCTGTCAGTGCTCAGACCATACGCCGCACACTACATCAAATTGGTCTGCATGGCTGTCACCCCAGAAGGAAGCCTCTTCTGAAGTCTCTACACAAGAAAGCCCGCAAACAGTTTGCTGAAGACATGTCAACAAAGGACATGGATTACTGGAACCATGTCCTATGGTCTGATGAGACCAAGATTAATTTGTTTGGTTCAGATGGTCTCAAGCATGTGTGGCGGCAATCAGGTGAGGAGTACAAAGATAAGTGTGTCATGCCTACAGTCAAGCATGGTGGTGGGAATGCCATGGTCTGGGGCTGCATGAGTGCAGCAGGTGTTGGGGAGTTACATTTCATTGAGGGACGCATGAACTCCAATATGTACTGTGAAATACTGAAGCAGAGCATGATCCCCTCCCTCCGGAAACTGGGTCGCAGGGCAGTGTTCCAGCATGATAATGACCCCAAACACACCTCTAAGACGACCACTGCTTTATTGAAGAGGCTGAGGGTAAAGGTGATGGACTGGCCAAGCATGTCTCCAGACCTAAACCCAATAGAACATCTTTGGGGCATCCTCAAGCGGAAGGTGGAAGAGCGCAAAGTCTCGAATATCTGCCAGCTCCGTGATGTCGTCATGGAGGAGTGGAAAAGCATTCCAGTGGCAACCTGTGAAGCTCTGGTAAACTCCATGCCCAGGAGAGTTAAGGCAGTTCTGGGAAATAATGGTGGCCACACAAAATATTGACACTTCAGGAACTTTCACTAAGGGGTGTACTCACTTTTGTTGCCGGTGGTTTAGACATTAATGGCTGTATATTGAGTTATTTTGAGGGAAGAATAAATTTACACTGTTATATAAGCTGCACACAGACTACTTTTCATTGTGTCAAAGTGTCATTTTGTCAGTGTTGTCCCATGAAAAGATATACTTAAATATCTGCAGAAATGTGAGGGGTGTACTCACTTTTGTGATACACTGTAAGTGCGAGCCCCTCCGGAAGTAATTCAAAATGCATTACAGCGCCTGCAATACGGAAAAAAAGAGCTTTAACATGAGAGTCTATGAGAGTGATCTGGGGCGATTTTCAGTTAGAGTCGAGTACGGAACACAACTCCACGCTGATTGGACTACGACGTTCAGGGGCAAGACAGACTCCAGAACAGTCAGAGCTATTTTAACACTGGTTGAATGTGATAGAAAAATTTCTTCTCTTTCGCCCTTTGGTGGTGTGTCGCCCGATCGCCCTAATGAGCTATCGAGGAGGAGCTGCTTACTAAAAAGAAAAATGACTCTTTTGGAATTATTTGGAGATGGTTTAAATTCAAAGTGTTAGATGAGCAGCGGAATAATGTATTCTGTAGAGAATGCCGAAAACAAAAGTCCAGACAAAAGGTTCCAGCTCCGTGTACCTTTGGTCATTCATTTTCACTTCAAATCCCAAAGTTAAAAAACAAGAAAACGAGTCGTTATTCGTTTCAAAAACCAATACAAGCGCATGCACGCGCTGACATGCACGTATTTACTTCACATTAAGTGTTGAGAAAGTAATAATAACGTAACGGTGCGTCTCCTGTTGTTCTGACTTGTGTGTTTGTATATGTGATGTACATATATTTGCTCTATCTGTAAAAATCAAACATTATGGGGAGTGATTTCTGTACTGGATGTTGTACGTGGTTGTATATTGGATGATCGCCCGACGTCCGACACGTCATTTATTTATTTATATTCTATTATAGTATTTCTTGTTGTCGGCAAATAAACAACCAAACATTATTAAATTGCATGAACTAACTCTGCAGTAAACAAGGAGCAAACAGCAATTAAACAACAAATAAAGCTGTTAAATAATAATAAAGTGCATGAAGCAGAACGCTGATTGAAATGCATTAAATGTTGTAATAGTTACACAGTAACATTACAGAACTGCCTGTATTACAGAACTGAGTTCTATACGTTAAAAAAAATATTAATGTTAATGTTGTGGCGACATATACATAAAATAATGTATAAAGTCCAAACATGGGACTTTTTTAATGTCACACAAGCTGGAAACCGTCATTCCGACATCTTCCCTACACACTCGCTCCCTATGCCCTATAGTACACTTAACATTCTTAAAGGGCCAGACAATATATTTGTAATTCACATTAGATGACAGGAGATGCCTTAGAAAACAACTTTTTTTGTTTTTCTTAGAATAGCTCTTTTTTTTTTTTTTTTTTTAAGGAAATATATTTCTTGTGTGAAGCTTCCCCAGCATGAATATTAATAAAAGTGCCTGTAAAAAAATTGGAACATGTAGCTTTGTCTCAGAAGTGTCTTTTTGTTATTACCTTATGGGATAAAAAAAATATCAAGATATATATCGTATATCGCCATTCAGCAAAAAATATCGAGATATTATTTTTGATCCATATCGCCCAGCCCTAGTAGGTGGTCAACAAATATTGTCTTAAAGTAGGTTTAAAGGAGTGTTATGATGACATTATTTGCTTTTAAATCATTTCAATCATTCAAACAGCAGGTGTTGTAACACCTGTCAGCAGACTACATGCATTGAGTCCTGTGTGTTTCATTTTTTCTGAAAAATGACGTTGTACAACAACAATGGTGGCCATTAAAAAAAAAAATTCATACCTGTCCAAGCTAATAATTAAACATTCTACAAATGGACATACAAACTGTTGCCTGTTCATTAGTTATAATGTTGTACAGTAGACACTTGAGTTACGAACGGTTTACCATATGAACATTTTGGGTTATATATATATATATATATATATATATATATATATATAATATAATATACAGTGAGCAAACATTCGGACAGTGGACGGTGTTTTTCCGGTGTTTCCTTTATATTTTGTAAAATTCTTTATTAAAATGTCCCCAGAAAAGGTGTAATTACTCCTACCAGTAGATGTAACTGTGTATCAGACAGAGGGGACAGTGAGTGAGAGAGAAGAAGGAAGTTATTCTTTCGTGAAATTACACCTACAAAATACAATGCTGGTGCTGCCCAGGTGGCGCAGCGGTAAGAGGACACGCGCTGCAACCAGAGCTGGATTTCGAAGGAGCGTCGTTTCGAATCCAGCTCTGCCTTCACGGTCGAGGCTGGGCGGCTATGGACAACGATTGGCCTGTTGTCCGGGTGGGGGGCGGGACTTGAGACCGTAGGGGATGCTCTCTCAGGAACGGGGCGGTTTCGCCCTCTGCTGGCTGGTTGGTGGCGCCTGCATGGAGACGGGAGGGGGTATGGCGGAGTGTGTGATCCTCCGTGCACGGTACTCTGCCGCGCTACACTCGTCAAGTGTGGGTGACAAGACGGTCGATTGGCTGTGCACGTTTCGGAGGAGGCGTGGAACGGCCTCGTCAGCCCCGGTCAGGAGCAGGAATCCACTAATGAGAGGACGATAGATGGGATGAAAAATTGGACGTGCTAAAATTAAAAAAAAAAAAAAAAAAAAAAAAAAAAAAAATACAATGCTATTGAAATAAAGAAGAAGATAATAAAGAAATATGAGAGTTATTGTTGTTTCTGGTAGATACATTTTATATATAAAGAAGGAAATGTATTATGGTGTATGGTACAGCACACGTACTGTACGGAAATGTGATGTGTGTTTTTTTATGTACAGTACTACTGTGTATTATTGTTTATTATTGTTTATTACAGTAATGTATATTCTATAATTTAAGATTAAGGGAAAATATTGTCACACTTGAACCCTCTGTGTGCTCCTGTGTGCCACGCCCCTCACCAGCACACACTCTGTCTCCTGCCACACCCTGATTGGTTCAAGTGGACTAATTATCTCCAGCTGCTCCTTATTTAAGGAGGCAGCTTTTCTGCAGACTTGGGGAACTATTGGACTTCTATTTTGGTTTGGTGCTGTGTGGCTCAGGTCACGCTCATGTTAAGTCATGTTCCTAGCTCTAGTTTAGCCATGTTCCTTGCTATTATTCCTAGCTCCACGTTGTTCCTAGCTCCAGGATGTTACTAGCTATGTAACTAGCTCTTGTGTTTAGCTCTCGTTATGTTACTAGCTCTCGTGTTTAGCTCTCATCACTAGCTATGTTGCTAGCTCTTGTGTTTAGCTCTCGTCACTAGCTATGTTACTAGCTCTTGTGTTTAGCTCTCGTTACTCGCTGTTACTAGCTCTTGTGTTTAGCTCTCGTCACTCGCTATGTTACTAGCTCTTGTGTTTAGCTCTCGTCACTCGCTATGTTGCTAGCTCTTGTGTTTAGCTCTCGTCACTCGCTATGTTGCTAGCTCTTGTGTTTAGCTCTCGTCACTCGCTATGTTACTAGCTCTTGTGTTTAGCTCTCGTCACTCGCTATGTTGCTAGCTCTGGCACGGATTAATTCTGTTTACGTGGTTTCTTATGGGAAAAATAGGTTTAACTAATGAACATTTTGACTTAAGAACAACCCTTCGGAACCAATTAAATTCGCAAGTCAAGTGTCCACTGTGTCTTCCTATCTAACCTTAAAGGTTTTTACTTGATTGCTTGAAATATTTTATGTTTGGTGTGCTTTATCAAACTAAATGTTACCTATATATCAAATATCAGTATCCTGCTGTAAATTAATATCTTGCAGTGTAACGTAGCTCAAATACATGTTAAACCGGATATGAACTTGCTTTCAAGTATAGTGGCATGGTCACTTAATTACAGCTGAGAATAAAAAACTGAAACATAAAAAGATTTTTCTACCCCACATAAGCATGCTGATGTACACTGATGAGGCATAACATTATGACCACCACCTTAATATTGTCTTGGTCCCCCTTTTGCTGCCACATATGCAACAAACTGTGATGCACTGTGTCTATCAGAACCAGCATTAACTTCTTCAGCAATCTGAGCTACAGTGGCTCGTCTGTTGGATCAGACCACACGGGCTGCCCATGACCCTGTCACCGGTTTACTACTGTTCCTTCCTTGGACCACTTTTGATAGATACTGACCACTGCAGACCAGGAACACCCCACAAGAACTGCAATTTTGGAGATGCTCTGACCGTCATCTAGCCATCACAATTTGGCCTGTCAAACTCACTCAAATCCTTACACTTGTTCATTTTTCCTGCTTCTAACATCTTTGAGGATAAAATGTTCACTTGTCGGCTAATATATCCCACCCATTAACAGTTGCTGTGATGAGATAATCAGTGCTATTCACTTCACCTGTCAGTGGTCATAATGTTATGCCTAGTCAGTGTAATTACATTACATTCTAATCACTGTGTGCAAATAAATACTAGTAAACTGTTTTTAATATGAGCCTGGGTACTAACAAAACAGGGAAACGTACACTAAATTGACAAAAGCATGTGCCTTTTGGACGTCCAATTCCAAAACCATAGACATTACAATAGTGTTGCCTTTTCTCCCCACTTGTGGTTATAACAGCCTCCACTTTTTAACAAAGTTATTTACAATATTTTGAGTGTATCTGTGGGAACCTGTGCTCACTTACAGTATTTGTAAAGTCAGGCACTTATATTAGATAAGAAGGTCTGGTTTACAATCAGCATTCCAATTCATCCCAGAGCTGTTTACTCAGGTTTAGTGGAGTTATGGTCAGGTCTCTGTGCAGGCTACTGGAGTTCCTCCACACCAAACTCATCAAACAATGTGAGAAGAAAATGCTGTTGTGTTTAAAATCTCATCACAAACACAATTCCTGCACCAACATTAATTCCAAGCTTTTATTTTTATTGGAATGATGCAGAGAAGAAAGCAGCTAGACGGAGATCAGTGCTTAAACCCCCAGTGAGCAGCTGAGGCCTACAGTGGCAAGGAAAAACTCCCTCTGACTAGGAGGAAGAAACCTTAAGAGGAACCAAGGCTCAGTAGGGGGAGCCCATCCTCCTCTGACTGGCACTGCACGTCTAATGTCCATTTGATATTAGAGATGGAACACAGCTGGAGGAACTGGGTGCTCTGTCTTGGGGTGTCTGGCTTGTAGATAAAAGTATATTCACATCCTCAGCTAGATCGTTGATGTTCAGAAGAGCAAGTGTGATGTCTTCATGTCATTTTTTCACAGGAACAGCTGGCCAGAAAAGTCACCATGGAATTCTGTCAGTAGGGATGTTTAGGTGCTCTTCTCCCTCTAGTGGAAATACCTTAATCCTCCAGATCCACAAAGGTTCCAAAGGTAAGAATCTGAACAATGCTGAGTAGGTGCTGAGGTCACTAATCATGCTGGAGGAGCCCAACGTCAATCAAGACAAAGCTCAACAAACACAATCCCAGATTTCATTCTGTAATCCAACACTTAAAGTAAGAATCCTGGTATGGAAGGAGCCCAACATCTATAAAGATGAAGCTCAGCACACGCAGTCCCAGTTTTCATTGTTATCCAATACTTCAGGTGTTAAAGTAAGAATCCTGGTAAAGGAGGAGCCCAAAATCTATAAAGATGAAGCTCAGCTCACACAATCCCAGTTTTCACCACTTCATACAGCCATTTAATTGTAAATGTAAATGTTAATACGAAGTAGCCTGATTTCGGCAAGCAGCATTACTCAGAACACCAGGAACTACAGACTCTGGTACAGTGAAGATTTCTGTAACATGCTGGAACCCCAAAAGACTGTGGAATAGCAATCGTACCAAAGTTAATAGACAGTGGTACAGCAGGTACAGTAGTACCTTATCAAGATGGAAAGAAAGGCTGTGGAACATTACACGTACCACACCAAGATGGCACAAAAGAAGTCTCTGGTACAGCAGAACTCTGATGGAGGGACTAAGACGGAGCAGAAAACAGTAATGCCAGGTGAATGGCAGAGAGAAAGGCAACTTCTCAATGATAAAAGCTGAAAGATGAAGAAGTCCTGATGATAGAACAAGTAGTTAAAATTCCTCGAAGTGTCTCTTTCTCTTTACAAAAACAGCCTTGCAAGAAGAAATCTCCTATCTCCTGACTAGCTGAGGAGTGAATATACTTTTGCTTCTTTCTGAGAATAGAACCAAATTGTGGAAAATTAGGCGGGGTAAATCTTGTTGGACCGTTTGGTAAAAGTCCGTTTCAGTGACTTCCAGGTTCTCCTGAAGAAGGTAGAGACCTGGTTACTCTTCTTAACTTCAGTGCCTTTGAATCAGAGAAAATAACAATGTATATTTCAGTTCATTAATAATTCATGATGATCATTTTTACCTAGACATTTATGTTGAGCTTTTACTCACATGCTGGTGTATGAGTTGGAGTTCTTTCAGCAGAAGCTTCTGTTGCACCCAAATCATCTGAACAATCTGCAGCTGTGTTGTGTTCATCTCTGCCATCAGTCATTATTATGGACTGAAAACTTGGGATGGAATCATTCTCTGCATCATCGTCTGTTTCTGTTGGATAAATGTTAATAAATTAATATAAAATTTGCTACAACAAGAAGAAATCATGAATTGTTGTATTAATATTAACATTTTTAATAATATTACCAGTTTGTGTAGGAAACGGGTGCTCCAAGATCTTTCCCACAATCAAAACTTGCAGCCATAAAATCAGTTGAATTCGAGGAGACAGCGACCTGATTGATTCCTGGTTGGAAAGGATTTCTTCATTAAAGATCGATTTAGAAACACTGAACTCCTCCATGAGCACCTTCAGTACAGTTTTCTTCACCACTTTTTCCAGAATTTGATTGCAGGAGTCCAACAGTTTGTCCTGATCAGTAGAACCTGAAGAATTGCTGCTGTTATCAGTGGCCTGAAAAGTTTTCTGTAGACCTCTTTCTTCAGTAGAAAGCTCCTCAACATTATTCAGGTCAGAGTTGTTACTGTGTGACTGAACAAGGAGCTTCTTCAAGTTTGGATCAACTGCTGGTTTATATGCAAGTTCCAAGTTCATCACCTTGTTACCAAAAGTGACCTCCAGCAGATTCAGAACAGATTCTGTTAGTGGATAGGAGACCACTTGAAGATCTGATGATGCCATGCTGGTGCAGGGTAGAATGCACTCCACCTGAGAGCTGGTGTATTTTTTAACCTTTGAGATCTCAGGTTGGCATTTCGTCTGCAGATGTTCACAGAGGGCATCAGACAGGGAAATGCTCAGACATTCAACAGTTTCCTCCTGGTCTTTGTTTCTGTCATACATATTGAAGGTCTGTCTAATGGTTATTCCGAGGTCAGTCTTGTCCTTTTTTGATAAACAAGCTGAGATCCTTCTGCCTTGCTTCTTGTTGAAACATGAACAAGATGATCCTGGAAGACTTGATGATTCCTGAATCTGCTTCAGGATGCCACTGATCATGTCCCTGATGTCATCACTGTTGACTGAGGAAACTGATGACACAGAAGGTTCCTGAGCTGATAGTTTTCTCTGGATTCCCACCAGAGTATTAATAAAGAACGTCTTTGCTTTGTGCAATGGGTGGAAGCATGTGCAGGGTGAACTATGGCTGTCTGAGTTAATAGATTTAGATAATATCGATGGACCAGACTCTGATGACAGAAACCCTGAACTTGTCAGAAGACGGTTTATCTTTTCCAAGGTGGGTCGAAAGATATCTCCACTTATTTGCTCTGCTTGAAGGACTTCTGCAGCATTGTCAGTTGTGATGCCCTGAGATTTGATCTCTCCAGAAAGTACGAACTCACCAGAGGTCACCTGATTAATTGGGGATTCAGATTGCATCTGTTTCAACAGAGTCATTAAACTGTTCAGTGCCTTCAGCACGACAATCTCCTCCGACATGAACACGGTGGTTATCTTCAAAGATTCGCTGGAGGAAACTGAAACGGAGCTTTCAGGATCACTCTGACTATCTGGACTAATCCGAGAACTCTCCAGAGTTGTACATTCCCAGCTCGCATTTTGAGTTGAACCCGAGTCCTGAAGATTCACACTGGTGGTTGGTGTGAGCTGCACAAAGTCCAGCAGAGCAGGAACCACATCCTCCTGAACTTTCTCCAATATAGTGGCTTTGATCCTATTAATTAGCATCTGGAGATCATCCACCATCATCTAAACAAGCAAAGAAAAAACATTAACTGTTAGAATTGGATCTGAAATCAGAGATCAAAGTTTAAAAGAACTGTTTAAAAGAAAATTAAAGTAAGTCAAAACGATCTGGTGCAAAATCTGGTCAAGTCACAGTACTGAAGATAAATGATCATGAACTCACCAGCACACTTTCAGCTCCATCAGTCGACATGTTTCTCCTAACACATGGAAAGAGTTTTAGACTTACACATGATTTAACATTATTCTTATTCTCAGAACATTCTCCACGCTGATCAAAAGTTGAAGCACTTACTGATTCCAGTTTGTAAATGGTAGAACCAGTACAGATGATCCAGGCCGAGCACCAACACAACCAGGAGGGTTCGAGTCCTGATCTAAAATGATGACTTTTTCCTGGTCATCAGCACTTAAAGTCTGCAGAACTTCTTCCCTCAGTTCCTCCAGCTGGATCCTCTGATTTAATTCCCACACCTAAACACATTATAAATATGAGTGATCATTTTAATAAAATAAAATGGCTGTTTTCCATTATATTGTAGTGAAAGCTTCTTCTTACCAGATCAGCATAGATTGGATTACTGCTGGGTTTCCCATAAGTCTTGGTGCTTGACATAGAAAACAACCATGATGGATCAATATCAATGTAAAGGAATAAATAAAAGAATCTTGATTTGGAATAAAGAAGCTGTTGAAGCTTACATGTTCCTGAAGGTGCTCCTGCCTCTGTAGATGAGCCAGTCTATCATGTGGGCAGAGCTGATGTTCTCAGGCAACATCTCAGGAACTCCACCTTTTACTTTAAGCAGCAGAAAGTCCTTCAGCAGCTGCTTCTAAGGACCAGATGTGATGGCTTTATTAGTACTACACCCACTTTAACGCTAATAAATAAATAAACGTTTTGAATTTAGAGTGGAGTTACGTGACATTTTCATACTCAAACTGCAAGCTACATTACTCAGAGCAGATACTTATGACTAAACAGTTCTGCTCTGACAGTTACTGAGATGTTTTCTAATAATGGTGGTGTAAATGTAAAGATAAACATTTATTTAACAAAGTAGAGGTATGGTAAGTTTTACGTTACCTCTTGTAGTAAACGTTTTTGCCAGCTCTCCTGAACGTTGCTGATGTATTCTATGTACTCAATCAGATCCATCAGCGAGCACAGCACCTAAAAGAAACAAAGCGCTTGTTCAGAGATGCTAAAGACCTTCTGAAATGCTAAAGGTGTAAAACTGCTCAGTACTTATGTATGATCTTCTAATTCCTGGAGATCTAATGAGCGTACCTGATCCTCCTCAGTGACGAGGCTCTGTTTAACTAGCTGCTGCTTCTTCTGTGGCCAGTTAATGAATTTCTTCGAGCGTGGATCACAGAGGCTGTTGGAGGATCCACGCTCCACTTGCATGTTCAGGTTCGACTGGTCAAATACTGCCGATTTTATTTTTCGCTATGAGAAGAAACAAAATGCACTAAAATAAATATTAGTCATCAAGTTATGGTGTTCAATTTAAAGTGTCTGATTCAACATTAAGTCTAATAATCAAAGTCGAGAGTAAAACTAGTTTAGGTACTTACACTTTTTCCTAATTTGCTCCTAAACCATTGGAGCAACCGCCCCAGGCGAAAAGGAACCTTCCAGCCCTTACGGGTCCTCATGGGGCCTATAGCATTCTCTTTCTTCTCACTGGGCATCTGGAAATGCAGACAAAACACCATCAAATTTTTTGTGACATGTATAAAGGTTTGGACACCCTTCCAGTTCCATCAATAAAGCTAACTGATGCTTACAAGGCAGTGGAAAACAATAAAAATATCAAGGTGCCCCCAGTTCCAGTCAGAAATGCAGGATGAACAGCATGATAGTCAATTCAATATCAGAGCTTTTAGAGAAAATCCACACTGCTGCCAGGGTTTAAACCTTTAAAAACACTAAACTACTGTCCAGATATTATTAAACTGATCATGACCCCAAAGTATTCACACCCTAAAGTGCAGCTTTAACAAATGCTGTGCAGCAATTTAGTTTTAGATCACAGTCACAATCAAAAAATAACAACATTAATTATCATAGAAATTAATTTTAATTTATGTTATTAATGCAGTGAAATTATTTAGGTTTTAATGATTTAATTCGTAATTGTTTACATAAAATGAAATAAAATATTAATTTTATATACCCATTTTATCATTGATTATTAAGTAAGTGCCTTTTAGAACAGGACCTGAAATGTCTAATTTATTTATTACAAAATATCAGGACAGGACCTGAAATCTCAAATATATTTAATCTAAAATATTAGGAAATGTCCTAAAATGTCAAATTTATTAATGTAAAAATATTGGGACATGCTCTATAGGACGTGTGTGATCTATTCAATAAAAACCATTAGGAGCACCCGCCTGTATCATTAATGTAATAGCTGCACTTACATTTCTCTGCTTTCCGCTGCTACACAAGAACAGAAATGAGGTGATGAGCTCTCATCCTCCTCCTAATCAACCCTGATCCGAGACCGCGCTCTGTGACGTCACAGTCGACTGAAAGAGTGCAGGTGTGAACCGTCACTGCAGTCACGTGATTCACCGAACCGCTATTGGGGCTCCGCCAATGCGCATGCGCAATAACTACGGCTGTACGAGTGATTTCTTTTCGTTTGTTTAGATCAAATTATTCGGGATAAATAATCACAATAATAATAATAACTAATACAAAGCATCTCTTTTGAGGTCAGGACTTTAACTAGGCAATTTAAGTACATTATTTGTGTCTGGGGGTCATTCAGATGTAAACTGGTTCACGTGTTTTGGTTAGCCATGTAAGTGTAAAGTGTAAAATGCATGTTAGATTACATTGTTCCTTCAATTATTATGATTTACAAAATGTGTTGTATTTATTTAAGCGGTGTAATATAATGTTTAATAATCTGAAAGACTTTGTATGCCGTTCATCTTTTGACCAACAGGTGAGGCCAAAATGTAAGAAACTGTAACAGGTCAGTAACACCAACTGATACTGAACTCAGTGTTTTCTCAAACCTATTTATGCAAAACTAAATCATATTAACAAGAAAGCCAGGGTTAGTTTGAGGCAATATTTCTCCTTTTAATGTTCAACTTTTTGTATTTTCCCAATTTTGTATGCTCAGTATCCTGTGCACTCAGAACTTCAGCACATACAGAGGACCACTTTCCTTTCTCAGTTTTTACTGTTGTTCATCCTGGTGAATCTACCAGACAGTAGAGGTCGCTGTTTCAAGGCTGCTATACCCCATCCATTCATACTTTGCTTAAACACACCTAACTGAGGCTGTTAAACACCAGCCAGACTGGTGGCACCACCAAGACTCAGACCTGAAACCCGGGTCTCAGCCATAGTGGGTGATCATATTAGTCTGTTGCACCAACCAAAGGCTTTAAAAGATGTAGTTTTATACTCTACAAATACAAACACGCTTGTTGTACAGTTGCATGTTTGCCTGCCTGTTAATGGACGACAGATTATAGGGGTGTTTCTTAAAATTGTATTTTAGCAATGGGACATACATTTGGCTTTTACTTTACTTTGCTATCTAAGACAACTACCAAGTTGTCTTAGACTTTTTTTTTTTAACTTTTTTTTTTTTTAAATAGCTTTTATTTATTGTGGTTCGGTGGGTAGTACTGTCGGCTCACAGCAAGAAGGACCTAGGTTCGATTCCCAGGTGGACCGGCCCTGTGGGTTCTGTGGGTTTCCTCCCACAGTTCAAAGACATGTAAGTTAGGTAAATTGGAGATACAAAATTGCCTGTGACGGTGTTTAACACTGAACTTGAACTTATGAATCCTGTGTAACCTGTAACTACCTGTCATGTCACGAATGTAAAGTGTAAAACATGACAGTAAAACGCTAAAAAATAAATAAACCTCTTATTCGTTTGTAGCTTTTGAAAAAAATCATTTCTATTGTTGAAACATATCCATTTTTAGCTGATGAATTCTTCTTTGTTAGTACAAAGTCAAAAACATGGTATAGTTATGGTGGGTATATGCAGAGGTGGAAAGAGTACTAAAATATTGTACTCAAGTAAAAGTACTATTACTTTAATGAATTTTTACTTAAGTACGAGTAAAATTACTAGTCTAAAAATCTACTCAAGTAAAAAGTAACTCATTTAAAATGTACTCAGAGTAAACGTTACTTAGTTACTTTTTTAACAGAAGGAGGGAGTGTGTCTCCTGTGTAATGCAAACAGGGCAAGTGGATATAAATCTCACAATAGTTGTTTTTAATTTAAATATAATAGAAAAAAACATGTTTATACAACATTTAAAACATTTAGGGATTTGTAATGTGTCATTTTAGTACAGACTATCCCATAAAACCTTTTCGAACTGTATAATGACTGAAGTTGGCATTAATTGTGGATTCTATAGACCAGCCTTCTTTTCATCACCAACAAATACAAGGTTACAAGTGTTGTGACTTTCACTAAATGACCCAAAGAGAACCTTCAAGATGTATAAGACAAAACTTTGCCATTCTTTGACATCAGACTATGTTGTCAAATAACGAAACATCAAACTCCAAACATGTTAAACTTTTAAAATCACCCTTCCCTCCCTACTCTATACCTAGATTACAGCTCCTTTATTTTAGCACCAGTTTATTTTCCATCGCAGAATTCACTGCAGCAGTTTCCCAGTTACTCAGTAACGGATGTTATTTAAAATGTAGCGAATTACAATTCTTAATACAAAACATACTTAAGTAAAATTACAGGTTGTAAAATCTACTTTCTACTAATGTCTCTGTAAATAAATCCTCATACACTGTTAGTATTTATTTTGTAGTATTTGACTAAAATCTTAACTTCTTAACGTATGCCCACGTAACACACTAGACTGAAGTAGACTGTAGACTTTTTATAATTCCTTATTTCCTCTTCAGCCCCAAAGTATATTGCTGTCGCTACCATGTTTCATTTGGTAATGCACATTGAAATTTTGGCTAAAAATACAACCTTGGGTTTATCTGACCATAACAAGTGTTCCTGAATGATTTTGGCAGACTTGATGTTAATTTTTTGCAAGATGTAGCTAGATATGGATGTTTTTATTTCCAATCAGTAGCAGAAATTCCTGCAGCTCTTTTAATGTAGCTGGAGCCTCTGGCAGCCTCCCAGACCAGTTTTTTCTTGTGTTTTGGAGGGATGTCCAGTTCTTGGTAATATAACTGTTGTGACATGTTTTATTTACTTAGTTTACGTAGTTGCTGACAGCTAATACGTCATCAAAGTGTGCACATGAGACAAATCTGCATTTGTGTAAAATAACCATTCACTCTGAAAGCTACACATGTATCTGTGTTTATCTGAATTTTCCTTATTGTTTTACTTTTAAACTTGTGTTACAGCTCAAGGTTCTGAGAAAATGTAAAAATCAGCTTTAAGGGAAAAATTCCTTGAAACTCAATGCCTTTGGATGTGCAGTCAAATACCAAAATTGCCCTTATATACAGGATCCGGAATAACATTATGACCACCTCCGTGTTTCTACACTCACTGTCCAATTTATCAGCTCCACTTACCATATAGAAGCACTTGTAGTTCTACAATTACTGACTGTAGTCCATTTGTTTCTCTGCATGCTTTTTTAACCTTTCATACTGTTCTTCAATGGTCAGGACCACCACAGAGCAGGTATTATTTAGGTGGTGGGTCATTCTCAGCACTGCAGTGACACTGACATGGTGGTGGTATGTTAGTGTGTGTTGTGCTGGTATGAGTGGATCAGACACAGCAGCACAGCTGGAGTTTTTAAACACCTCACTGTCACTGCTGGACTGAGAATAGTCCACCAACAAAAAATATCCTGCCAACAGCGTCCTGTGGGCAGCATCCTGTGACCACTGATGAAGGTCTAGAAAATGACCACCTCAAACAGCAACAATAGATGAACGATCGTACCAACTAGGTAGGAGTGTCTAATAGAGTGGACAGTAAGTGGACATGATATTTAAAAACTCCAGCAGCGCTGCTGTGTCTGTGGTCCTTAACATATACCTTTAGATTCATGAGAATCATGCATAAAGACAAGTGCTTGTTTTATAGGGAGTGTCCTAGACAGGCTTATGCAAACTTTAACATTCTTAACTCAGTAAATACCTGGCAATCCTTAAATATGAAATGTAAACTGACTGTAATGGTTGTAGTTCAAAAGGGCCGTGCAGAGAACAAGCTGCCCAGAAAATGTACACACCCTGCCAAGGTCTGGATACAAATCAATCAAATGCTAT
Source organism: Trichomycterus rosablanca (assembly GCF_030014385.1). Lineage (NCBI taxonomy): Eukaryota > Metazoa > Chordata > Actinopteri > Siluriformes > Trichomycteridae > Trichomycterus > Trichomycterus rosablanca. Next base: position 34,536,508 of record NC_085995.1, read on the forward strand.
AGTCAAACACAAGGTGGACAAGGTGACCCGTTCAATGGGTAAATTAAAGCTTAAATAATTAACATCTTAAGTCATCTGTCAGTTTGCCCTCACAAATAACTTTGAACATGGAGTGAGAGGGAGAACCATCAGAACCATATTTTAGGCAAAACAACATAAAGAACATCATGTAACATTTCTTCTCAATGGTGTAAACAACATTTTTACATGATCCATCTTCACACTGACATGCAGCCCCGGTTCTGGACTGCGTTGCTTAGGGGGCAGTGAGAAAAGTACCGGCCCTGCGTGTGTTACTTTACTTTCGCCCTACACACGGCGTTACTAAGACTAAAAGTGAACACTGCTTACAATAATAACCGAACCCCTTTTAATTCCCACGGTAGCAGCAGTTTCCTTCTGTTTCATGTCGCTCCATCTCGGATTAATTCTGTTTACATGATTTCTTATGGGAAAAATAGGTTTAACTAACGAACATTTTGACTTAAGAACAGCCCTTCGGAACCAATTAAATTCGCAAGTCAAGTGTCCACTGTATCCAAGCCCGGAGTGGAGATTCGGGAGGATTCCCGATGGGCCGGCTCATGTCAGTCTCGGGTTTGGGCCGGTTGGATGGAAAAAATAATTTTGACATTTATCTGTCACTTATCTAATCTTCTTCTTACATTCATTCATCTGACAGCGCAGCCCCTACCTACATCGCAGTACATCAGATGGGTTCTACCATCTGAGGGAATCCCCCCTCCCAAATGTTTCAGTTGGTTTGGCCCACGAGTCGTCTTTTCTTGAGCGCCGGTAAAAGTAAACTTACAACAGAATCAACAGTCAGTGGTGATTTTCGCAAATCATCAGTCGGTGTTTTTTTTTAGAACTCAATACACAGCATAAATCACAAATATCCAGTTTCAAGCTGAAAATAATAAACATAATTTGAAGTGTAATATATTAAATAGAATATATGGAATGTTTATGTTCCGACGCTGCTGTACTGATGATCCATGACTACTGAAGGGACAGGAAGTTATTTAAACTAACATAGTTATTTATAATGTAAAATATAACGTAGAGAATATACATGATATATGTTAAATTGTTCAGACATTCAGAAAGATGTCAGCATGATAGCCTAATTTATTTTAACAAATGGAGACAAATAGCCTAAATCACTATCAATTTTACACCATCATAATATAGGCATAATAATGTTTATTTAGGGTTTTATAGTGATGTTGTGTAGATCAGGATTTAACATGTTTATTTAGGGTTTATAGTAATGTTGTGTAGATCAGGATTTAACATGTTTATTTAGGGTTTGTAGTAATGTTGTGTAGATCAGGATTTAACATGTTTATTTAGGGTTTATAGTAATGTTGTGTAGATCAGGGTTTAACATGTTTATTTAGGGTTTATAGTAATGTTGTGTAGATCAGGATTTAACATGTTTATTTAGGGTTTATAGTAATGTTGTGTAGATCAGGATTTAACATGTTTATTTAGGGTTTGTAGTAATGTTGTGTAGATCAGGATTTAACATGTTTATTTAGGGTTTATAGTAATGTTGTGTAGATCAGGATTTAACATGTTTATTTAGGGTTTATAGTAATGTTGTGTAGATCAGGGTTTAACATGTTTATTTAGGGTTTATAGTAATGTTGTGTAGATCAGGATTTAACATGTTTATTTAGGGTTTATAGTAATGTTGTGTAGATCAGGATTTAACATGTTTAGGGTTTATAGTAATGTTGTGTAGATCAGGGTTTAACATGTTTATTTAGGGTTTATAGTAATGTTGTGTAGATCAGGATTTAACATGTTTATTTAGGGTTTATAGTAATATTGTGTAGATCAGGATTTAACATGTTTATTTAGGGTTTATAGTAATGTTGTGTAGATCAGGGTTTAACATGTTTATTTAGGGTTTATAGTAATGTTGTGTAGATCAGGATTTAACATGTTTATTTAGGGTTTATAGTAATGTTGTGTAGATCAGGGTTTAACATGTTTATTTAGGGTTTATAGTAATGTTGTGTAGATCAGGATTTAACATGTTTATTTAGGGTTTATAGTAATGTTGTGTAGATCAGGATTTAACATGTTTATTTAGGGTTTATAGTAATGTTGTGTAGATCAGGGTTTAACATGTTTATTTAGGGTTCTTTAACCAGCCACTAGGGAACACATGCCAGTGTATCTTTTGTGCCGGTCCCAAGCCCGGGTAAATGGTGAGGGTTGTGTCAGGAAGGGCATCCGACGTAAAACACTTTGCCAAAACTATCATGCGAGTTCATCTAAGAGATACCATACCGGATCGGTCGAGGCCCGGGTTAACAACGACCGCCACTGGTGCTGTTGACAAACAGGGTGCTGGTGGAAATTGTGCTACTGTTAGTCGAAGACCGCGAGGAGGGAAACGTGTCAGGAGACAGAAAGAGAGGAGGAAAGTCAAGAGTGTAGGACTGAGGGTGGCAACTCTAAATGTGGGGACAATGACAGGCAAAGGTAGAGAGCTGGCTGACATGATGCAGAGAAGGAAGGTAGATGTTTTATGTGTTCAAGAGACCAAGTGGAGGGGCAGTAAGGCTTACAGCATTGGAGCAGGGTTTAAACTTTTTTACCATGGTGTGGATAGAAAGAGAAATGGAGTAGGGGTGGTCTTGAAAGAGGAGTTAGCAAAGAATGTAGTAGAGGTGAAAAGAGTGTCAGATAGGGCGATGTGTCTGAAGGTAGAGGTAGAAGGTATGATGTTGAATGTTGTCAGTGGTTATGCTCCACAGGTGGGTTGTGAGAAAGAGGAAAAAGAGAAGTTCTGGAGGGATCTAGATGAAGTGATAGAGAGTATTCCCAAGGAGGAGAGAGTGGTGATCGGAGCAGACCTAAATGGACATGTTGGTGAAGGAAACAGAGGAGATGAGGAAGTGATGGGTAGGTTTGGTGTCAAGGAAAGGAACCAGGAAGGACAGATGGTGGTGGATTGTGCCAAGAGGATGGAAATGGCTGTAGTCAACACCTATTTCCAAAAACGGGAGGAACATAGGGTGACCTATAAGAGTGGAGGAAGGAGTTCACAAGTAGACTACATTCTGTGTAGAAGAGGAAACCTGACCGAGATTGGGGACTGTAAGGTTGTGGCAGGAGAGAGAGTGGCCAGACAGCATCGGATGGTGGTGTGTAGAATGACTGTTGTTGTGAAGAAAAGAAAAAGAGTCAAATTAGAGAAAAAGACCAAATGGTGGAAGCTGAGGAAGGAAGAATGTGGTGAAGAGTTCAGAGAGGAGCTGGTAAAGACTCTGGGTGGTAAGAAAGAGCTTCTAGATGACTGGGCTACAACAGCAACGGTGATTAGAGAGACAGGTAGGAAGGTACTTGGTGTGGCATCTGGACAGAGAAAAGAGGATAAGGAAACCTGGTGGTGGAATAGTGAAGTGCAGGAAGTGATTAAAAGGAAGAGGTTAGCCAAGAAGAAATGGGACATTGACAGGACTGACGAAAGTAGACAGGAATATAAGGGGATGAAACGTAAGGCAAAAAGAGAGGTAGCAAAGGCAAAGCAGAAGGCATATGAGGAGTTGTATGGGAGGTTGGACACTAAGGAAGGAGAGAAGGACTTGTATAGATTGGCCAGACAGAGGAATCAGGCTGGAAAGGATGTGCAGCAGGTTAGACTTGTCAAAGATAGGAATGGTAATGTTCTAACAAGTGAGGAGAGTGTGATGGGAAGATGGAAGGAGTACTTTGAGGAGCTAATGAATGAAGAGAATGAAAGGGAAAGAAGAGTAGAGGTCATAGGAACGGTGGATCAGGAAGTAGAAAAGATCAATGAGAATGAAGTTTGGAATGCTTTGAAGAGGATGAAGAAAGGGAAGGCAGTTGGACCTGATAACATACCAGTGGAAGTATGGAAATGTCTAGGTGAGATGGCAGTGAGGTTTTTGACTCAATTGTTCAATGGCATTGTTGAGAGTGAAAAAATGCCAGAGGAATGGAGGAGAAGTGTGCTGGTGCCCATTTTTAAGAACAAGGGTGATGTACAGAGTTGTAACAACTACAGGGGAATTAAGTTGATGAGCCACACAATGAGGATCTGGGAGAGAGTTGTAGAAGCTAGACTTAGACAAGAGGTAACTATTTGTGAGCAGCAGTATGGTTTCATGCCAAGAAAGAGTACCACAGATGCCATCTTTGCTTTGAGGATGCTGATGGAGAAGTACAGAGAGGGTCAGAAAGAGCTTCATTGTGTCTTTGTTGATTTAGAAAAAGCGTATGACAGAGTACCAAGGGAGGAGCTGTGGTGTTGTATGAGGAAATCTGGAGTAGTGGAGAAGTATGTCAGACTGGTACAGGACATGTATGAGGACAGCAGGACAGTGGTGAGATGTGCTGTAGGAGTCACAGATAGCTTTAAGGTGGAGGTGGGGCTACATCAAGGATCGGCTCTGAGCCCCTTCTTGTTTGCTTTGGTGATGGATCGACTAACAGATGAGGTCAGGCAGGAATCCCCATGGACTATGATGTTTGCAGATGATATTGTGATCTGTGGTGAGAACAGGGAACAGGTGGAAGATAACTTGGAGAGGTGGAGATATGCACTTGAAAGAAGAGGAATGAAAGTCAGCCGTAGTAAGACAGAGTACATGTGTGTGAATGGGAGAGAGACAGGTGGAACAGTGAGGCTACAAGGAGCAGAAGTCACAAAGGTGAAGGACTTCAAGTACTTAGGGTCAACTGTTCAGGAAAATGGGGAGTGTGGTAAAGAGGTCAAAAAGAGAGTCCAGGCAGGATGGAGTGGATGGAGAAAAGTTTCAGGAGTGATTTGTGACAAAAGGGTGACAGCAAAGGTCAAAGGAAAAGTTTACAGGACAGTGGTGAGACCAGCTATGTTGTATGGTTTGGAGACAGTGGCATTAACAAAAAGACAGGAGAAAGAACTGGAAGTGGCAGAAATGAAGATGTTGAGGTTCTCCTTGGGAGTGACAAGGATGGACAAGGTTAGGAATGAGATAATCAGAGGTACAGCACAGGTTAAACAACTAGGAGATAAAGTTAGAGAGGCCAGACTGAGATGGTTTGGACATGTCCAGAGGAGGGACAACGGGTATATTGGTAGAAGGATGTTAGATATGCAGCTGCCAGGAAAAAGACAAAGAGGAAGACCAAAGAGGAGATATATGGATGCAGTTAGAGAGGACATGGAAGTATTTGGGGTGAGGACAGAGGACGCAGTGGACAGAGTGAGATGGAGGAGGATGACTCGCTGTGGTGACCCCTGAAAAGGGAAAAGCCGAAAGAAGAAGAAGAATATAGGCTAAAAACAAAACAAAAAAACTTGAAGCATGTTATGTTATTCAGCAAAATAAGCTAACCCTTAATGAATTTTTTTTTGCCTCAGAGCAGCAGATAAGCCAGTCTGATCTTGCTAGTGAACCTAGTAGGCATGGAGAGGCCAGGACTACAGAGACAGGTAGAGAGGATAAAAATGAACAAAAAAAAACTATTTTATGTAACAAGTTGCACACAGAACAGATGTGATGGTTAGATTCTAAATGATACCCAGTACCCAGATATTCAGAATGCTGAAAATGCATTAAAATCAGCCCAAATGAAATAGGTAAACAGGAACTCTTGGAGGCCTTCATGTTAATGTACACAGAGAAGGAAATTCTCATGTCTATAGACAATCACACCGTTATTAATAAAGTTGCAGAAACCAGTGCACTGCTTAGGAGGCTTTTGATGCTGTAGGTAGCCTACTAAATATGTGTGTAGTGAAGCTACTTAAGAGTTTAGTGTAAACCTGACAATAGAGCACCTCTCAAGACATGCAATTTTAATTTCAAATTATTTTTACTTCACCTTATTGCTCCTGTACAAATGTAAATACGTTTTCATCTTTATAACATTTTTTACCTTTTAAATCTTTATCTGATTTAAATTAAACATGTTTAAGTCAAGTGTTTTCTGTTAACTTACCAACATATACCTGAACTTATACCCAATAAAAAGGCATTGAAAGAACTAGCTGCTGTTTTATTTATTCAAATTCCTCCTCCATGGAAAAAGTGGGCCGGGTTTGGGAATGAAACTCCCGGGCTGAAAAAGGGGCTCACTCCGGCCCTGACTGTATCTATATCTAACCTTAAAGGTTTTTACTTGTGATTGCTTGAAATATTTTATGTTTAGTGTGCTTTATCAAACTAAATGTTACCTATATATCAAATATCAGTATCCTGCTGTAAATTAATATATTGCAGTGTAACTGGTAGCTCAAATACATGTTAAACCAGATATGAACTTGCTTTCAAGTATAGTGGCATGGTCACTTAATTACAGCCGAGAATAAAAAACTGAAACATTAAAAGATTTTTCTACCCCACATAAGCATGCTGATGTACACTGATGAGGCATAACATTATGACCACCTTCTTAATATTGTCTTGGTCCCCCTTTTGCTGCCTCCACTTTTTAACAAAGTTATTTACAATATTTTGAGTGTATCTGTGGGAACCTGTGCTCACTTACAGTATTTGTAAAGTCAGGCACTTATATTAGATAAGAAGGTCTGGTTTACAATCAGCATTCCAATTCATCCCAGAGCTGTTTACTCAGGTTTAGTGGAGTTATGGTCAGGTCTCTGTGCAGGCTACTGGAGTTCCTCCACACCAAACTCATCAAACAATGTGAGAAGAAAATGCTGTTGTGTTTAAAATCTCATCACAAACACAATTCCTGCACCAACATTAATTCCAAGCTTTTATTTTTATTGGAATGATGCAGAGAAGAAAGCAGCTAGACGGAGATCAGTGCTTAAACCCCCAGTGAGCAGCTGAGGCCTACAGTGGCAAGGAAAAACTCCCTCTGACTAGGAGGAAGAAACCTTAAGAGGAACCAAGGCTCAGTAGGGGGAGCCCATCCTCCTCTGACTGGCACTGCACGTCTAATGTCCATTTGATATTAGAGATGGAACACAGCTGGAGGAACTGGGTGCTCTGTCTTGGGGTGTCTGGCTTGTAGATAAAAGTATATTCACATCCTCAGCTAGATCGTTGATGTTCAGAAGAGCAAGTGTGATGTCTTCATGTCATTTTTTCACAGGAACAGCTGGCCAGAAAAGTCACCATGGAATTCTGTCAGTAGGGATGTTTAGGTGCTCTTCTCCCTCTAGTGGAAATACCTTAATCCTCCAGATCCACAAAGGTTCCAAAGGTAAGAATCTGAACAATGCTGAGTAGGTGCTGAGGTCACTAATCATGCTGGAGGAGCCCAACGTCAATCAAGACAAAGCTCAACAAACACAATCCCAGATTTCATTCTGTAATCCAACACTTAAAGTAAGAATCCTGGTATGGAAGGAGCCCAACATCTATAAAGATGAAGCTCAGCACACGCAGTCCCAGTTTTCATTGTTATCCAATACTTCAGGTGTTAAAGTAAGAATCCTGGTAAAGGAGGAGCCCAAAATCTATAAAGATGAAGCTCAGCTCACACAATCCCAGTTTTCACCACTTCATACAGCCATTTAATTGTAAATGTAAATGTTAATACGAAGTAGCCTGATTTCGGCAAGCAGCATTACTCAGAACACCAGGAACTACAGACTCTGGTACAGTGAAGATTTCTGTAACATGCTGGAACCCCAAAAGACTGTGGAATAGCAATTGTACCAAAGTTAATAGACAGTGGTACAGCAGGTACAGTAGTACCTTATCAAGATGGAAAGAAAGGCTGTGGAACATTACACGTACCACACCAAGATGGCACAAAAGAAGTCTCTGGTACAGCAGAACTCTGATGGAGGGACTAAGACGGAGCAGAAAACAGTAATGCCAGGTGAATGGCAGAGAGAAAGGCAACTTCTCAATGATAAAAGCTGAAAGATGAAGAAGTCCTGATGATAGAACAAGTAGTTAAAATTCCTCGAAGTGTCTCTTTCTCTTTACAAAAACAGCCTTGCAAGAAGAAATCTCCTATCTCCTGACTAGCTGAGGAGTGAATATACTTTTGCTTCTTTCTGAGAATAGAACCAAATTGTGGAAAATTAGGCGGGGTAAATCTTGTTGGACCGTTTGGTAAAAGTCCGTTTCAGTGACTTCCAGGTTCTCCTGAAGAAGGTAGAGACCTGGTTACTCTTCTTAACTTCAGTGCCTTTGAATCAGAGAAAATAACAATGTATATTTCAGTTCATTAATAATTCATGATGATCATTTTTACCTAGACATTTATGTTGAGCTTTTACTCACATGCTGGTGTATGAGTTGGAGTTCTTTCAGCAGAAGCTTCTGTTGCACCCAAATCATCTGAACAATCTGCAGCTGTGTTGTGTTCATCTCTGCCATCAGTCATTATTATGGACTGAAAACTTGGGATGGAATCATTCTCTGCATCATCGTCTGTTTCTGTTGGATAAATGTTAATAAATTAATATAAAATTTGCTACAACAAGAAGAAATCATGAATTGTTGTATTAATATTAAAATTTTTAATAATATTACCAGTTTGTGTAGGAAACGGGTGCTCCAAGATCTTTCTCACAATCAAAACTTGCAGCCATAAAATCAGTTGAATTCGAGGAGACAGCGACCTGATTGATTCCTGGTTGGAAAGGATTTCTTCATTAAAGATCGATTTAGAAACACTGAACTCCTCCATGAGCACCTTCAGTACAGTTTTCTTCACCACTTTTTCCAGAATTTGATTGCAGGAGTCCAACAGTTTGTCCTGATCAGTAGAACCTGAAGAATTGCTGCTGTTATCAGTGGCCTGAAAAGTTTTCTGTAGACCTCTTTCTTCAGTAGAAAGCTCCTCAACATTATTCAGGTCAGAGTTGTTACTGTGTGACTGAACAAGGAGCTTCTTCAAGTTTGGATCAACTGCTGGTTTATATGCAAGTTCCAAGTTCATCACCTTGTTACCAAAAGTGACCTCCAGCAGATTCAGAACAGATTCTGTTAGTGGATAGGAGACCACTTGAAGATCTGATGATGCCATGCTGGTGCAGGGTAGAATGCACTCCACCTGAGAGCTGGTGTATTTTTTAACCTTTGAGATCTCAGGTTGGCATTTCGTCTGCAGATGTTCACAGAGGGCATCAGACAGGGAAATGCTCAGACATTCAACAGTTTCCTCCTGGTCTTTGTTTCTGTCATACATATTGAAGATCTGTCTAATGGTTATTCCGAGGTCAGTCTTGTCCTTTTTTGATAAACAAGCTGAGATCCTTCTGCCTTGCTTCTTGTTGAAACATGAACAAGATGATCCTGGAAGACTTGATGATTCCTGAATCTGCTTCAGGATGCCACTGATCATGTCCCTGATGTCATCACTGTTGACTGAGGAAACTGATGACACAGAAGGTTCTTGAGCTGATAGTTTTCTCTGGATTCCCACCAGAGTATTAATAAAGAACGTCTTTGCTTTGTGCAATGGGTGGAAGCATGTGCAGGGTGAACTATGGCTGTCTGAGTTAATAGATTTAGATAATATCGATGGACCAGACTCTGATGACAGAAACCCTGAACTTGTCAGAAGACGGTTTATCTTTTCCAAGGTGGGTCGAAAGATATCTCCACTTATTTGCTCTGCTTGAAGGACTTCTGCAGCATTGTCAGTTGTGATGCCCTGAGATTTGATCTCTCCAGAAAGTACGAACTCACCAGAGGTCACCTGATTAATTGGGGATTCAGATTGCATCTGTTTCAACAGAGTCATTAAACTGTTCAGTGCCTTCAGCACGACAATCTCCTCCGACATGAACACGGTGGTTATCTTCAAAGATTCGCTGGAGGAAACTGAAACGGAGCTTTCAGGATCACTCTGACTATCTGGACTAATCCGAGAACTCTCCAGAGTTGTACATTCCCAGCTCGCATTTTGAGTTGAACCCGAATCCTGAAGATTCACACTGGTGGTTGGTGTGAGCTGCACAAAGTCCAGCAGAGCAGGAACCACATCCTCCTGAACTTTCTCCAATATAGTGGCTTTGATCCTATTAATTAGCATCTGGAGATCATCCACCATCATCTAAACAAGCAAAGAAAAAACATTAACTGTTAGAATTGGATCTGAAATCAGAGATCAAAGTTTAAAAGAACTGTTTAAAAGAAAATTAAAGTAAGTCAAATCTGGTGCAAAATCTGGTCAAGTCACAGTACTGAAGATAAATGATCATGAACTCACCAGCACACTTTCAGCTCCATCAGTCGACATGTTTCTCCTAACACATGGAAAGAGTTTTAGACTTACACATGATTTTACATTATTCTTATTCTCAGAACATTCTCCACGCTGATCAAAAGTTGAAGCACTTACTGATTCCAGTTTGTAAATGGTAGAACCAGTACAGATGATCCAGGCCGAGCACCAACACAACCAGGAGGGTTCGAGTCCTGATCTAAAATGATGACTTTTTCCTGGTCATCAGCACTTAAAGTCTGCAGAACTTCTTCCTTCAGTTCCTCCAGCTGGATCCTCTGATTTAATTCCCACACCTAAACACATTATAAATATGAGTGATCATTTTAATAAAATAAAATGGCTGTTTTCCATTATATTGTAGTGAAAGCTTCTTCTTACCAGATCAGCATAGATTGGATTACTGCTGGGTTTCCCATAAGTCTTGGTGCTTGACATAGAAAACAACCATGATGGATCAATATCAATGTAAAGGAATAAATAAAAGAATCTTGATTTGGAATAAAGAAGCTGTTGAAGCTTACATGTTCCTGAAGGTGCTCCTGCCTCTGTAGATGAGCCAGTCTATCATGTGGGCAGAGCTGATGTTCTCAGGCAACATCTCAGGAACTCCACCTTTTACTTTAAGCAGCAGAAAGTCCTTCAGCAGCTGCTTCTAAGGACCAGATGTGATGGCTTTATTAGTACTACACCCACTTTAACGCTAATAAATAAATAAACGTTTTGAATTTAGAGTGGAGTTACGTGACATTTTCATACTCAAACTGCAAGCTACATTACTCAGAGCAGATACTTATGACTAAACAGTTCTGCTCTGACAGTTACTGAGATGTTTTCTAATAATGGTGGTGTAAATGTAAAGATAAACATTTATTTAACAAAGTAGAGGTATGGTAAGTTTTACGTTACCTCTTGTAGTAAACGTTTTTGCCAGCTCTCCTGAACGTTGCTGATGTATTCTATGTACTCAATCAGATCCATCAGCGAGTACAGCACCTAAAAGAAACAAAGCGCTTGTTCAGAGATGCTAAAGACCTTCTGAAATGCTAAAGGTGTAAAACTGCTCATGTATGACCTTCTAATTCCTGGAGATCTAATGAGCGTACCTGATCCTCCTCAGTGACGAGGCTCTGTTTAACTAGCTGCTGCTTCTTCTGTGGCCAGTTAATGAATTTCTTCGAGCGTGGATCACAGAGGCTGTTGGAGGATCCACGCTCCACTTGCATGTTCAGGTTCGACTGGTCAAATACTGCCGATTTTATTTTTCGCTATGAGAAGAAACAAAATGCACTAAAATAAATATTAGTCATCAAGTTATGGTGTTCAATTTAAAGTGTCTGATTCAACATTAAGTCTAATAATCAAAGTCGAGAGTAAAACTAGTTTAGGTACTTACACTTTTTCCTAATTTGCTCCTAAACCATTGGAGCAACCGCCCCAGGCGAAAAGGAACCTTCCAGCCCTTACGGGTCCTCATGGGGCCTATAGCATTCTCTTTCTTCTCACTGGGCATCTGGAAATGCAGACAAAACACCATCAAATTTTTTGTGACATGTATAAAGGTTTGGACACCCTTCCAGTTCCATCAATAAAGCTAACTGATGCTTACAAGGCAGTGGAAAACAATAAAAATATCAAGGTGCCCCCAGTTCCAGTCAGAAATGCAGGATGAACAGCATGATAGTCAATTCAATATCAGAGCTTTTAGAGAAAATCCACACTGCTGCCAGGGTTTAAACCTTTAAAAACACTAAACTACTGTCCAGATATTATTAAACTGATCATGACCCCAAAGTATTCACACCCTAAAGTGCAGCTTTAACAAATGCTGTGCAGCAATTTAGTTTTAGATCACAGTCACAATCAAAAAATAACAACATTAATTATCATAGAAATTAATTTTAATTTATGTTATTAATGCAGTGAAATTATTTAGGTTTTAATGATTTAATTCGTAATTGTTTACATAAAATGAAATAAAATATTAATTTTATATACCCATTTTATCATTGATTATTAAGTAAGTGCCTTTTAGAACAGGACCTGAAATGTCTAATTTATTTATTACAAAATATCAGGACAGGACCTGAAATCTCAAATATATTTAATCTAAAATATTAGGAAATGTCCTAAAATGTCAAATTTATTAATGTAAAAATATTGGGACATGCTCTATAGGACGTGTGTGATCTATTCAATAAAAACCATTAGGAGCACCCGCCTGTATCATTAATGTAATAGCTGCACTTACATTTCTCTGCTTTCCGCTGCTACACAAGAACAGAAATGAGGTGATGAGCTCTCATCCTCCTCCTAATCAACCCTGATCCGAGACCGCGCTCTGTGACGTCACAGTCGACTGAAAGAGTGCAGGTGTGAACCGTCACTGCAGTCACGTGATTCACCGAACCGCTATTGGGGCTCCGCCAATGCGCATGCGCAATAACTACGGCTGTACGAGTGATTTCTTTTCGTTTGTTTAGATCAAATTATTCGGGATAAATAATCACAATAATAATAATAACTAATACAAAGCATCTCTTTTGAGGTCAGGACTTTAACTAGGCAATTTAAGTACATTATTTGTGTCTGGGGGTCATTCAGATGTAAACTGGTTCACGTGTTTTGGTTAGCCATGTAAGTGTAAAGTGTAAAATGCATGTTAGATTACATTGTTCCTTCAATTATTATGATTTACAAAATGTGTTGTATTTATTTAAGCGGTGTAATATAATGTTTAATAATCTGAAAGACTTTGTATGCCGTTCATCTTTTGACCAACAGGTGAGGCCAAAATGTAAGAAACTGTAACAGGTCAGTAACACCAACTGATACTGAACTCAGTGTTTTCTCAAACCTATTTATGCAAAACTAAATCATATTAACAAGAAAGCCAGCGTTAGTTTGAGGCAATATTTCTCCTTTTAATGTTCAACTTTTTGTATTTTCCCAATTTTGTATGCTCAGTATCCTGTGCACTCAGAACTTCAGCACATACAGAGGACCACTTTCCTTTCTCAGTTTTTACTGTTGTTCATCCTGGTGAATCTACCAGACAGTAGAGGTCGCTGTTTCAAGGCTGCTATACCCCATCCATTCATACTTTGCTTAAACACACCTAACTGAGGCTGTTAAACACCAGCCAGACTGGTGGCACCACCAAGACTCAGACCTGAAACCCGGGTCTCAGCCATAGTGGGTGATCATATTAGTCTGTTGCACCAACCAAAGGCTTTAAAAGATGTAGTTTTATACTCTACAAATACAAACACGCTTGTTGTACAGTTGCATGTTTGCCTGCCTGTTAATGGACGACAGATTATAGGGGTGTTTCTTAAAATTGTATTTTAGCAATGGGACATACATTTGGCTTTTACTTTACTTTGCTATCTAAGACAACTACCAAGTTGTCTTAGACTTTTTTTTTTTAACTTTTTTTTTTTTTTAAATAGCTTTTATTTATTGTGGTTCGGTGGGTAGTACTGTCGGCTCACAGCAAGAAGGACCTAGGTTCGATTCCCAGGTGGACCGGCCCTGTGGGTTCTGTGGGTTTCCTCCCACAGTTCAAAGACATGTAAGTTAGGTAAATTGGAGATACAAAATTGCCTGTGACGGTGTTTAACACTGAACTTGAACTTATGAATCCTGTGTAACCTGTAACTACCTGTCATGTCACGAATGTAAAGTGTAAAACATGACAGTAAAACGCTAAAAAATAAATAAACCTCTTATTCGTTTGTAGCTTTTGAAAAAAATCATTTCTATTGTTGAAACATATAAATTTTTAGCTGATGAATTCTTCTTTGTTAGTACAAAGTCAAAAACATGGTATAGTTATGGTGGGTATATGCAGAGGTGGAAAGAGTACTAAAATATTGTACTCAAGTAAAAGTACTATTACTTTAATGAATTTTTACTTAAGTACGAGTAAAATTACTAGTCTAAAAATCTACTCAAGTAAAAAGTAACTCATTTAAAATGTACTCAGAGTAAACGTTACTTAGTTACTTTTTTAACAGAAGGAGGGAGTGTGTCTCCTGTGTAATGCAAACAGGGCAAGTGGATATAAATCTCACAATAGTTGTTTTTAATTTAAATATAATAGAAAAAAACATGTTTATACAACATTTAAAACATTTAGGGATTTGTAATGTGTCATTTTAGTACAGACTATCCCATAAAACCTTTTCGAACTGTATAATGACTGAAGTTGGCATTAATTGTGGATTCTATAGACCAGCCTTCTTTTCATCACCAACAAATACAAGGTTACAAGTGTTGTGACTTTCACTAAATGACCCAAAGAGAACCTTCAAGATGTATAAGACAAAACTTTGCCATTCTTTGACATCAGACTATGTTGTCAAATAACGAAACATCAAACTCCAAACATGTTAAACTTTTAAAATCACCCTTCCCTCCCTACTCTATACCTAGATTACAGCTCCTTTATTTTAGCACCAGTTTATTTTCCATCGCAGAATTCACTGCAGCAGTTTCCCAGTTACTCAGTAACGGATGTTATTTAAAATGTAGCGAATTACAATTCTTAATACAAAACATACTTAAGTAAAATTACAGGTTGTAAAATCTACTTTCTACTAATGTCTCTGTAAATAAATCCTCATACACTGTTAGTATTTATTTTGTAGTATTTGACTAAAATCTTAACTTCTTAACGTATGCCCACGTAACACACTAGACTGAAGTAGACTGTAGACTTTTTATAATTCCTTATTTCCTCTTCAGCCCCAAAGTATATTGCTGTCGCTACCATGTTTCATTTGGTAATGCACATTGAAATTTTGGCTAAAAATACAACCTTGGGTTTATCTGACCATAACAAGTGTTCCTGAATGATTTTGGCAGACTTGATGTTAATTTTTTGCAAGATGTAGCTAGATATGGATGTTTTTATTTCCAATCAGTAGCAGAAATTCCTGCAGCTCTTTTAATGTAGCTGGAGCCTCTGGCAGCCTCCCAGACCAGTTTTTTCTTGTGTTTTGGAGGGATGTCCAGTTCTTGGTAATATAACTGTTGTGACATGTTTTATTTACTTAGTTTACGTAGTTGCTGACAGCTAATACGTCATCAAAGTGTGCACATGAGACAAATCTGCATTTGTGTAAAATAACCATTCACTCTGAAAGCTACACATGTATCTGTGTTTATCTGAATTTTCCTTATTGTTTTACTTTTAAACTTGTGTTACAGCTCAAGGTTCTGAGAAAATGTAAAAATCAGCTTTAAGGGAAAAATTCCTTGAAACTCAATGCCTTTGGATGTGCAGTCAAATACCAAAATTGCCCTTATATACAGGATCCGGAATAACATTATGACCACCTCCGTGTTTCTACACTCACTGTCCAATTTATCAGCTCCACTTACCATATAGAAGCACTTGTAGTTCTACAATTACTGACTGTAGTCCATTTGTTTCTCTGCATGCTTTTTTAACCTTTCATACTGTTCTTCAATGGTCAGGACCACCACAGAGCAGGTATTATTTAGGTGGTGGGTCATTCTCAGCACTGCAGTGACACTGACATGGTGGTGGTATGTTAGTGTGTGTTGTGCTGGTATGAGTGGATCAGACACAGCAGCACAGCTGGAGTTTTTAAACACCTCACTGTCACTGCTGGACTGAGAATAGTCCACCAACAAAAAATATCCTGCCAACAGCGTCCTGTGGGCAGCATCCTGTGACCACTGATGAAGGTCTAGAAAATGACCACCTCAAACAGCAACAATAGATGAACGATCGTACCAACTAGGTAGGAGTGTCTAATAGAGTGGACAGTAAGTGGACACGATATTTAAAAACTCCAGCAGCGCTGCTGTGTCTGTGGTCCTTAACATATACCTTTAGATTCATGAGAATCATGCATAAAGACAAGTGCTTGTTTTATAGGGAGTGTCCTAGACAGGCTTATGCAAACTTTAACATTCTTAACTCAGTAAATACCTGGCAATCCTTAAATATGAAATGTAAACTGACTGTAATGGTTGTAGTTCAAAAGGGCCGTGCAGAGAACAAGCTGCCCAGAAAATGTACACACCCTGCCAAGGTCTGGATACAAATCAATCAAATGCTATAGTCAAACACAAGGTGGACAAGGTGACCCGTTCAATGGGTAAATTAAAGCTTAAATAATTAACATCTTAAGTCATCTGTCAGTTTGCCCTCACAAATAACTTTGAACATGGAGTGAGAGGGAGAACCATCAGAACCATATTTTAGGCAAAACAACATAAAGAACATCATGTAACATTTCTTCTCAATGGTGTAAACAACATTTTTACATGATCCATCTTCACACTGACATGCAGCCCCGGTTCTGGACTGCGTTGCTTAGGGGGCAGTGAGAAAAGTACCGGCCCTGCGTGTGTTACTTTACTTTCGCCCTACACACGGCGTTACTAAGACTAAAAGTGAACACTGCTTACAATAATAACCGAACCCCTTTTAATTCCCACGGTAGCAGCAGTTTCCTTCTGTTTCATGTCGCTCCATCTCGGATTAATTCTGTTTACATGATTTCTTATGGGAAAAATAGGTTTAACTAACGAACATTTTGACTTAAGAACAGCCCTTCGGAACCAATTAAATTCGCAAGTCAAGTGTCCACTGTATCCAAGCCCGGAGTGGAGATTCGGGAGGATTCCCGATGGGCCGGCTCATGTCAGTCTCGGGTTTGGGCCGGTTGGATGGAAAAAATAATTTTGACATTTATCTGTCACTTATCTAATCTTCTTCTTACATTCATTCATCTGACAGCGCAGCCCCTACCTACATCGCAGTACATCAGATGGGTTCTACCATCTGAGGGAATCCCCCCTCCCAAATGTTTCAGTTGGTTTGGCCCACGAGTCGTCTTTTCTTGAGCGCCGGTAAAAGTAAACTTACAACAGAATCAACAGTCAGTGGTGATTTTCGCAAATCATCAGTCGGTGTTTTTTTTTAGAACTCAATACACAGCATAAATCACAAATATCCAGTTTCAAGCTGAAAATAATAAACATAATTTGAAGTGTAATATATTAAATAGAATATATGGAATGTTTATGTTCCGACGCTGCTGTACTGATGATCCATGACTACTGAAGGGACAGGAAGTTATTTAAACTAACATAGTTATTTATAATGTAAAATATAACGTAGAGAATATACATGATATATGTTAAATTGTTCAGACATTCAGAAAGATGTCAGCATGATAGCCTAATTTATTTTAACAAATGGAGACAAATAGCCTAAATCACTATCAATTTTACACCATCATAATATAGGCATAATAATGTTTATTTAGGGTTTTATAGTGATGTTGTGTAGATCAGGATTTAACATGTTTATTTAGGGTTTATAGTAATGTTGTGTAGATCAGGATTTAACATGTTTATTTAGGGTTTGTAGTAATGTTGTGTAGATCAGGATTTAACATGTTTATTTAGGGTTTATAGTAATGTTGTGTAGATCAGGGTTTAACATGTTTATTTAGGGTTTATAGTAATGTTGTGTAGATCAGGATTTAACATGTTTATTTAGGGTTTATAGTAATGTTGTGTAGATCAGGATTTAACATGTTTATTTAGGGTTTGTAGTAATGTTGTGTAGATCAGGATTTAACATGTTTATTTAGGGTTTATAGTAATGTTGTGTAGATCAGGATTTAACATGTTTATTTAGGGTTTATAGTAATGTTGTGTAGATCAGGGTTTAACATGTTTATTTAGGGTTTATAGTAATGTTGTGTAGATCAGGATTTAACATGTTTATTTAGGGTTTATAGTAATGTTGTGTAGATCAGGATTTAACATGTTTATTTAGGGTTTATAGTAATGTTGTGTAGATCAGGGTTTAACATGTTTATTTAGGGTTTATAGTAATGTTGTGTAGATCAGGATTTAACATGTTTATTTAGGGTTTATAGTAATGTTGTGTAGATCAGGATTTAACATGTTTATTTAGGGTTTATAGTAATGTTGTGTAGATCAGGGTTTAACATGTTTATTTAGGGTTTATAGTAATGTTGTGTAGATCAGGATTTAACATGTTTATTTAGGGTTTATAGTAATGTTGTGTAGATCAGGGTTTAACATGTTTATTTAGGGTTTATAGTAATGTTGTGTAGATCAGGATTTAACATGTTTATTTAGGGTTTATAGTAATGTTGTGTAGATCAGGATTTAACATGTTTATTTAGGGTTTATAGTAATGTTGTGTAGATCAGGGTTTAACATGTTTATTTAGGGTTCTTTAACCAGCCACTAGGGAACACATGCCAGTGTATCTTTTGTGCCGGTCCCAAGCCCGGGTAAATGGTGAGGGTTGTGTCAGGAAGGGCATCCGACGTAAAACACTTTGCCAAAACTATCATGCGAGTTCATCTAAGAGATACCATACCGGATCGGTCGAGGCCCGGGTTAACAACGACCGCCACTGGTGCTGTTGACAAACAGGGTGCTGGTGGAAATTGTGCTACTGTTAGTCGAAGACCGCGAGGAGGGAAACGTGTCAGGAGACAGAAAGAGAGGAGGAAAGTCAAGAGTGTAGGACTGAGGGTGGCAACTCTAAATGTGGGGACAATGACAGGCAAAGGTAGAGAGCTGGCTGACATGATGCAGAGAAGGAAGGTAGATGTTTTATGTGTTCAAGAGACCAAGTGGAGGGGCAGTAAGGCTTACAGCATTGGAGCAGGGTTTAAACTTTTTTACCATGGTGTGGATAGAAAGAGAAATGGAGTAGGGGTGGTCTTGAAAGAGGAGTTAGCAAAGAATGTAGTAGAGGTGAAAAGAGTGTCAGATAGGGCGATGTGTCTGAAGGTAGAGGTAGAAGGTATGATGTTGAATGTTGTCAGTGGTTATGCTCCACAGGTGGGTTGTGAGAAAGAGGAAAAAGAGAAGTTCTGGAGGGATCTAGATGAAGTGATAGAGAGTATTCCCAAGGAGGAGAGAGTGGTGATCGGAGCAGACCTAAATGGACATGTTGGTGAAGGAAACAGAGGAGATGAGGAAGTGATGGGTAGGTTTGGTGTCAAGGAAAGGAACCAGGAAGGACAGATGGTGGTGGATTGTGCCAAGAGGATGGAAATGGCTGTAGTCAACACCTATTTCCAAAAACGGGAGGAACATAGGGTGACCTATAAGAGTGGAGGAAGGAGTTCACAAGTAGACTACATTCTGTGTAGAAGAGGAAACCTGACCGAGATTGGGGACTGTAAGGTTGTGGCAGGAGAGAGAGTGGCCAGACAGCATCGGATGGTGGTGTGTAGAATGACTGTTGTTGTGAAGAAAAGAAAAAGAGTCAAATTAGAGAAAAAGACCAAATGGTGGAAGCTGAGGAAGGAAGAATGTGGTGAAGAGTTCAGAGAGGAGCTGGTAAAGACTCTGGGTGGTAAGAAAGAGCTTCCAGATGACTGGGCTACAACAGCAACGGTGATTAGAGAGACAGGTAGGAAGGTACTTGGTGTGGCATCTGGACAGAGAAAAGAGGATAAGGAAACCTGGTGGTGGAATAGTGAAGTGCAGGAAGTGATTAAAAGGAAGAGGTTAGCCAAGAAGAAATGGGACATTGACAGGACTGACGAAAGTAGACAGGAATATAAGGGGATGAAACGTAAGGCAAAAAGAGAGGTAGCAAAGGCAAAGCAGAAGGCATATGAGGAGTTGTATGGGAGGTTGGACACTAAGGAAGGAGAGAAGGACTTGTATAGATTGGCCAGACAGAGGAATCAGGCTGGAAAGGATGTGCAGCAGGTTAGACTTGTCAAAGATAGGAATGGTAATGTTCTAACAAGTGAGGAGAGTGTGATGGGAAGATGGAAGGAGTACTTTGAGGAGCTAATGAATGAAGAGAATGAAAGGGAAAGAAGAGTAGAGGTCATAGGAACGGTGGATCAGGAAGTAGAAAAGATCAATGAGAATGAAGTTTGGAATGCTTTGAAGAGGATGAAGAAAGGGAAGGCAGTTGGACCTGATAACATACCAGTGGAAGTATGGAAATGTCTAGGTGAGATGGCAGTGAGGTTTTTGACTCAATTGTTCAATGGCATTGTTGAGAGTGAAAAAATGCCAGAGGAATGGAGGAGAAGTGTGCTGGTGCCCATTTTTAAGAACAAGGGTGATGTACAGAGTTGTAACAACTACAGGGGAATTAAGTTGATGAGCCACACAATGAGGATCTGGGAGAGAGTTGTAGAAGCTAGACTTAGACAAGAGGTAACTATTTGTGAGCAGCAGTATGGTTTCATGCCAAGAAAGAGTACCACAGATGCCATCTTTGCTTTGAGGATGCTGATGGAGAAGTACAGAGAGGGTCAGAAAGAGCTTCATTGTGTCTTTGTTGATTTAGAAAAAGCGTATGACAGAGTACCAAGGGAGGAGCTGTGGTGTTGTATGAGGAAATCTGGAGTAGTGGAGAAGTATGTCAGACTGGTACAGGACATGTATGAGGACAGCAGGACAGTGGTGAGATGTGCTGTAGGAGTCACAGATAGCTTTAAGGTGGAGGTGGGGCTACATCAAGGATCGGCTCTGAGCCCCTTCTTGTTTGCTTTGGTGATGGATCGACTAACAGATGAGGTCAGGCAGGAATCCCCATGGACTATGATGTTTGCAGATGATATTGTGATCTGTGGTGAGAACAGGGAACAGGTGGAAGATAACTTGGAGAGGTGGAGATATGCACTTGAAAGAAGAGGAATGAAAGTCAGCCGTAGTAAGACAGAGTACATGTGTGTGAATGGGAGAGAGACAGGTGGAACAGTGAGGCTACAAGGAGCAGAAGTCACAAAGGTGAAGGACTTCAAGTACTTAGGGTCAACTGTTCAGGAAAATGGGGAGTGTGGTAAAGAGGTCAAAAAGAGAGTCCAGGCAGGATGGAGTGGATGGAGAAAAGTTTCAGGAGTGATTTGTGACAAAAGGGTGACAGCAAAGGTCAAAGGAAAAGTTTACAGGACAGTGGTGAGACCAGCTATGTTGTATGGTTTGGAGACAGTGGCATTAACAAAAAGACAGGAGAAAGAACTGGAAGTGGCAGAAATGAAGATGTTGAGGTTCTCCTTGGGAGTGACAAGGATGGACAAGGTTAGGAATGAGATAATCAGAGGTACAGCACAGGTTAAACAACTAGGAGATAAAGTTAGAGAGGCCAGACTGAGATGGTTTGGACATGTCCAGAGGAGGGACAACGGGTATATTGGTAGAAGGATGTTAGATATGCAGCTGCCAGGAAAAAGACAAAGAGGAAGACCAAAGAGGAGATATATGGATGCAGTTAGAGAGGACATGGAAGTATTTGGGGTGAGGACAGAGGACGCAGTGGACAGAGTGAGATGGAGGAGGATGACTCGCTGTGGTGACCCCTGAAAAGGGAAAAGCCGAAAGAAGAAGAAGAATATAGGCTAAAAACAAAACAAAAAAACTTGAAGCATGTTATGTTATTCAGCAAAATAAGCTAACCCTTAATGAATTTTTTTTTGCCTCAGAGCAGCAGATAAGCCAGTCTGATCTTGCTAGTGAACCTAGTAGGCATGGAGAGGCCAGGACTACAGAGACAGGTAGAGAGGATAAAAATGAACAAAAAAAAACTATTTTATGTAACAAGTTGCACACAGAACAGATGTGATGGTTAGATTCTAAATGATACCCAGTACCCAGATATTCAGAATGCTGAAAATGCATTAAAATCAGCCCAAATGAAATAGGTAAACAGGAACTCTTGGAGGCCTTCATGTTAATGTACACAGAGAAGGAAATTCTCATGTCTATAGACAATCACACCGTTATTAATAAAGTTGCAGAAACCAGTGCACTGCTTAGGAGGCTTTTGATGCTGTAGGTAGCCTACTAAATATGTGTGTAGTGAAGCTACTTAAGAGTTTAGTGTAAACCTGACAATAGAGCACCTCTCAAGACATGCAATTTTAATTTCAAATTATTTTTACTTCACCTTATTGCTCCTGTACAAATGTAAATACGTTTTCATCTTTATAACATTTTTTACCTTTTAAATCTTTATCTGATTTAAATTAAACATGTTTAAGTCAAGTGTTTTCTGTTAACTTACCAACATATACCTGAACTTATACCCAATAAAAAGGCATTGAAAGAACTAGCTGCTGTTTTATTTATTCAAATTCCTCCTCCATGGAAAAAGTGGGCCGGGTTTGGGAATGAAACTCCCGGGCTGAAAAAGGGGCTCACTCCGGCCCTGACTGTATCTATATCTAACCTTAAAGGTTTTTACTTGTGATTGCTTGAAATATTTTATGTTTAGTGTGCATTATCAAACTAAATGTTACCTATATATCAAATATCAGTATCCTGCTGTAAATTAATATATTGCAGTGTAACTGGTAGCTCAAATACATGTTAAACCAGATATGAACTTGCTTTCAAGTATAGTGGCATGGTCACTTAATTACAGCTGAGAATAAAAAACTGAAACATTAAAAGATTTTTCTACCCCACATAAGCATGCTGATGTACACTGATGAGGCATAACATTATGACCACCTTCTTAATATTGTCTTGGTCCCCCTTTTGCTGCCACATACGCAACAAACTGTGATGCACTGTGTCTATCAGAACCAGCATTAACTTCTTCAGCAATCTGAGCTACAGTGGCTCGTCTGTTGGATCGGACCACACGGGCTGCCCATGACCCTGTCACCGGTTTACCACTGTTCCTTCCTTGGACTACTTTTGATAGATACTGACCACTGCAGACCGGGAACACCCCACAAGAACTGCAATTTTGGAGATGCTCTGACCCAGTCGTCTAGCCATCACAATTTGGCCCTCATCAAACTCACTCAAATCCTTACACTTGTTCATTTTTCCTGCTTCTAACATCTTTGAGGATAAAATGTTCACTTGTCGGCTAATATATCCCACCCATTAACAGTTGCCGTGATGAAGAGATAACCAGTGCTATTCACTTCACCTGTCAGTGGTCATAATGTTATGCCTAGTCAGTGTAAATACATTACATTCTAATCACTGTGTGCAAATAAATACTAGTAAACTGTTTTTAATATGAGCCTGAGTACTAACAAAACAGGGAAACGTACACTAAATTGACAAAAGCATGTGCCTTTTGGACGTCCAATTCCAAAACCATAGACATTACAATAGTGTTGCCTTTTCTCCCCACTTGTGGTTATAACAGCCTCCACTTTTTAACAAAGTTATTTACAATATTTTGAGTGTATCTGTGGGAACCTGTGCTCACTTACAGTATTTGTAAAGTCAGGCACTTATATTAGATAAGAAGGTCTGGTTTACAATCAGCATTCCAATTCATCCCAGAGCTGTTTACTCAGGTTTAGTGGAGTTATGGTCAGGTCTCTGTGCAGGCTACTGGAGTTCCTCCACACCAAACTCATCAAACAATGTGAGAAGAAAATGCTGTTGTGTTTAAAATCTCATCACAAACACAATTCCTGCACCAACATTAATTCCAAGCTTTTATTTTTATTGGAATGATGCAGAGAAGAAAGCAGCTAGACGGAGATCAGTGCTTAAACCCCCAGTGAGCAGCTGAGGCCTACAGTGGCAAGGAAAAACTCCCTCTGACTAGGAGGAAGAAACCTTAAGAGGAACCAAGGCTCAGTAGGGGGAGCCCATCCTCCTCTGACTGGCACTGCACGTCTAATGTCCATTTGATATTAGAGATGGAACACAGCTGGAGGAACTGGGTGCTCTGTCTTGGGGTGTCTGGCTTGTAGATAAAAGTATATTCACATCCTCAGCTAGATCGTTGATGTTCAGAAGAGCAAGTGTGATGTCTTCATGTCATTTTTTCACAGGAACAGCTGGCCAGAAAAGTCACCATGGAATTCTGTCAGTAGGGATGTTTAGGTGCTCTTCTCCCTCTAGTGGAAATACCTTAATCCTCCAGATCCACAAAGGTTCCAAAGGTAAGAATCTGAACAATGCTGAGTAGGTGCTGAGGTCACTAATCATGCTGGAGGAGCCCAACGTCAATCAAGACAAAGCTCAACAAACACAATCCCAGATTTCATTCTGTAATCCAACACTTAAAGTAAGAATCCTGGTATGGAAGGAGCCCAACATCTATAAAGATGAAGCTCAGCACACGCAGTCCCAGTTTTCATTGTTATCCAATACTTCAGGTGTTAAAGTAAGAATCCTGGTAAAGGAGGAGCCCAAAATCTATAAAGATGAAGCTCAGCTCACACAATCCCAGTTTTCACCACTTCATACAGCCATTTAATTGTAAATGTAAATGTTAATACGAAGTAGCCTGATTTCGGCAAGCAGCATTACTCAGAACACCAGGAACTACAGACTCTGGTACAGTGAAGATTTCTGTAACATGCTGGAACCCCAAAAGACTGTGGAATAGCAATCGTACCAAAGTTAATAGACAGTGGTACAGCAGGTACAGTAGTACCTTATCAAGATGGAAAGAAAGGCTGTGGAACATTACACGTACCACACCAAGATGGCACAAAAGAAGTCTCTGGTACAGCAGAACTCTGATGGAGGGACTAAGACGGAGCAGAAAACAGTAATGCCAGGTGAATGGCAGAGAGAAAGGCAACTTCTCAATGATAAAAGCTGAAAGATGAAGAAGTCCTGATGATAGAACAAGTAGTTAAAATTCCTCGAAGTGTCTCTTTCTCTTTACAAAAACAGCCTTGCAAGAAGAAATCTCCTATCTCCTGACTAGCTGAGGAGTGAATATACTTTTGCTTCTTTCTGAGAATAGAACCAAATTGTGGAAAATTAGGCGGGGTAAATCTTGTTGGACCGTTTGGTAAAAGTCCGTTTCAGTGACTTCCAGGTTCTCCTGAAGAAGGTAGAGACCTGGTTACTCTTCTTAACTTCAGTGCCTTTGAATCAGAGAAAATAACAATGTATATTTCAGTTCATTAATAATTCATGATGATCATTTTTACCTAGACATTTATGTTGAGCTTTTACTCACATGCTGGTGTATGAGTTGGAGTTCTTTCAGCAGAAGCTTCTGTTGCACCCAAATCATCTGAACAATCTGCAGCTGTGTTGTGTTCATCTCTGCCATCAGTCATTATTATGGACTGAAAACTTGGGATGGAATCATTCTCTGCATCATCGTCTGTTTCTGTTGGATAAATGTTAATAAATTAATATAAAATTTGCTACAACAAGAAGAAATCATGAATTGTTGTATTAATATTAACATTTTTAATAATATTACCAGTTTGTGTAGGAAACGGGTGCTCCAAGATCTTTCTCACAATCAAAACTTGCA
Source organism: Trichomycterus rosablanca (assembly GCF_030014385.1). NCBI lineage: Eukaryota > Metazoa > Chordata > Actinopteri > Siluriformes > Trichomycteridae > Trichomycterus > Trichomycterus rosablanca. The sequence goes on from NC_085995.1 coordinate 34,561,955, forward strand.
GCCATAAAATCAGTTGAATTCGAGGAGACAGCGACCTGATTGATTCCTGGTTGGAAAGGATTTCTTCATTAAAGATCGATTTAGAAACACTGAACTCCTCCATGAGCACCTTCAGTACAGTTTTCTTCACCACTTTTTCCAGAATTTGATTGCAGGAGTCCAACAGTTTGTCCTGATCAGTAGAACCTGAAGAATTGCTGCTGTTATCAGTGGCCTGAAAAGTTTTCTGTAGACCTCTTTCTTCAGTAGAAAGCTCCTCAACATTATTCAGGTCAGAGTTGTTACTGTGTGGTTGAACAAGGAGCTTCTTCAAGTTTGGATCAACTGCTGGTTTATATGCAAGTTCCAAGTTCATCACCTTGTTACCAAAAGTGACCTCCAGCAGATTCAGAACAGATTCTGTTAGTGGATAGGAGACCACTTGAAGATCTGATGATGCCATGCTGGTGCAGGGTAGAATGCACTCCACCTGAGAGCTGGTGTATTTTTTAACCTTTGAGATCTCAGGTTGGCATTTCGTCTGCAGATGTTCACAGAGGGCATCAGACAGGGAAATGCTCAGACATTCAACAGTTTCCTCCTGGTCTTTGTTTCTGTCATACATATTGAAGATCTGTCTAATGGTTATTCCGAGGTCAGTCTTGTCCTTTTTTGATAAACAAGCTGAGATCCTTCTGCCTTGCTTCTTGTTGAAACATGAACAAGATGATCCTGGAAGACTTGATGATTCCTGAATCTGCTTCAGGATGCCACTGATCATGTCCCTGATGTCATCACTGTTGACTGAGGAAACTGATGACACAGAAGGTTCCTGAGCTGATAGTTTTCTCTGGATTCCCACCAGAGTATTAATAAAGAACGTCTTTGCTTTGTGCAATGGGTGGAAGCATGTGCAGGGTGAACTATGGCTGTCTGAGTTAATAGATTTAGATAATATCGATGGACCAGACTCTGATGACAGAAACCCTGAACTTGTCAGAAGACGGTTTATCTTTTCCAAGGTGGGTCGAAAGATATCTCCACTTATTTGCTCTGCTTGAAGGACTTCTGCAGCATTGTCAGTTGTGATGCCCTGAGATTTGATCTCTCCAGAAAGTACGAACTCACCAGAGGTCACCTGATTAATTGGGGATTCAGATTGCATCTGTTTCAACAGAGTCATTAAACTGTTCAGTGCCTTCAGCACGACAATCTCCTCCGACATGAACACGGTGGTTATCTTCAAAGATTCGCTGGAGGAAACTGAAACGGAGCTTTCAGGATCACTCTGACTATCTGGACTAATCCGAGAACTCTCCAGAGTTGTACATTCCCAGCTCGCATTTTGAGTTGAACCCGAGTCCTGAAGATTCACACTGGTGGTTGGTGTGAGCTGCACAAAGTCCAGCAGAGCAGGAACCACATCCTCCTGAACTTTCTCCAATATAGTGGCTTTGATCCTATTAATTAGCATCTGGAGATCATCCACCATCATCTAAACAAGCAAAGAAAAAACATTAACTGTTAGAATTGGATCTGAAATCAGAGATCAAAGTTTAAAAGAACTGTTTAAAAGAAAATTAAAGTAAGTCAAAACGATCTGGTGCAAAATCTGGTCAAGTCACAGTACTGAAGATAAATGATCATGAACTCACCAGCACACTTTCAGCTCCATCAGTCGACATGTTTCTCCTAACACATGGAAAGAGTTTTAGACTTACACATGATTTTACATTATTCTTATTCTCAGAACATTCTCCACGCTGATCAAAAGGTGAAGCACTTACTGATTCCAGTTTGTAAATGGTAGAACCAGTACAGATGATCCAGGCCGAGCACCAACACAACCAGGAGGGTTCGAGTCCTGATCTAAAATGATGACTTTTTCCTGGTCATCAGCACTTAAAGTCTGCAGAACTTCTTCCCTCAGTTCCTCCAGCTGGATCCTCTGATTTAATTCCCACACCTAAACACATTATAAATATGAGTGATCATTTTAATAAAATAAAATGGCTGTTTTCCATTATATTGTAGTGAAAGCTTCTTCTTACCAGATCAGCATAGATTGGATTACTGCTGGGTTTCCCATAAGTCTTGGTGCTTGACATAGAAAACAACCATGATGGATCAATATCAATGTAAAGGAATAAATAAAAGAATCTTGATTTGGAATAAAGAAGCTGTTGAAGCTTACATGTTCCTGAAGGTGCTCCTGCCTCTGTAGATGAGCCAGTCTATCATGTGGGCAGAGCTGATGTTCTCAGGCAACATCTCAGGAACTCCACCTTTTACTTTAAGCAGCAGAAAGTCCTTCAGCAGCTGCTTCTAAGGACCAGATGTGATGGCTTTATTAGTACTACACCCACTTTAACGCTAATAAATAAATAAACGTTTTGAATTTAGAGTGGAGTTACGTGACATTTTCATACTCAAACTGCAAGCTACATTACTCAGAGCAGATACTTATGACTAAACAGTTCTGCTCTGACAGTTACTGAGATGTTTTCTAATAATGGTGGTGTAAATGTAAAGATAAACATTTATTTAACAAAGTAGAGGTATGGTAAGTTTTACGTTACCTCTTGTAGTAAACGTTTTTGCCAGCTCTCCTGAACGTTGCTGATGTATTCTATGTACTCAATCAGATCCATCAGCGAGCACAGCACCTAAAAGAAACAAAGCGCTTGTTCAGAGATGCTAAAGACCTTCTGAAATGCTAAAGGTGTAAAACTGCTCAGTACTTATGTATGATCTTCTAATTCCTGGAGATCTAATGAGCGTACCTGATCCTCCTCAGTGACGAGGCTCTGTTTAACTAGCTGCTGCTTCTTCTGTGGCCAGTTAATGAATTTCTTCGAGCGTGGATCACAGAGGCTGTTGGAGGATCCACGCTCCACTTGCATGTTCAGGTTCGACTGGTCAAATACTGCCGATTTTATTTTTCGCTATGAGAAGAAACAAAATGCACTAAAATAAATATTAGTCATCAAGTTATGGTGTTCAATTTAAAGTGTCTGATTCAACATTAAGTCTAATAATCAAAGTCGAGAGTAAAACTAGTTTAGGTACTTACACTTTTTCCTAATTTGCTCCTAAACCATTGGAGCAACCGCCCCAGGCGAACAGGAACCTTCCAGCCCTTACGGGTCCTCATGGGGCCTATAGCATTCTCTTTCTTCTCACTGGGCATCTGGAAATGCAGACAAAACACCATCAAATTTTTTGTGACATGTATAAAGGTTTGGACACCCTTCCAGTTCCATCAATAAAGCTAACTGATGCTTACAAGGCAGTGGAAAACAATAAAAATATCAAGGTGCCCCCAGTTCCAGTCAGAAATGCAGGATGAACAGCATGATAGTCAATTCAATATCAGAGCTTTTAGAGAAAATCCACACTGCTGCCAGGGTTTAAACCTTTAAAAACACTAAACTACTGTCCAGATATTATTAAACTGATCATGACCCCAAAGTATTCACACCCTAAAGTGCAGCTTTAACAAATGCTGTGCAGCAATTTAGTTTTAGATCACAGTCACAATCAAAAAATAACAACATTAATTATCATAGAAATTAATTTTAATTTATGTTATTAATGCAGTGAAATTATTTAGGTTTTAATGATTTAATTCGTAATTGTTTACATAAAATGAAATAAAATATTAATTTTATATACCCATTTTATCATTGATTATTAAGTAAGTGCCTTTTAGAACAGGACCTGAAATGTCTAATTTATTTATTACAAAATATCAGGACAGGACCTGAAATCTCAAATATATTTAATCTAAAATATTAGGAAATGTCCTAAAATGTCAAATTTATTAATGTAAAAATATTGGGACATGCTCTATAGGACGTGTGTGATCTATTCAATAAAAAACATTAGGAGCACCCGCCTGTATCATTAATGTAATAGCTGCACTTACATTTCTCTGCTTTCCGCTGCTACACAAGAACAGAAATGAGGTGATGAGCTCTCATCCTCCTCCTAATCAACCCTGATCCGAGACCGCGCTCTGTGACGTCACAGTCGACTGAAAGAGTGCAGGTGTGAACCGTCACTGCAATCACGTGATTCACCGAACCGATATTGGGGCTCCGCCAATGCGCATGCGCAATAACTACGGCTGTACGAGTGATTTCTTTTCGTTTGTTTAGATCAAATTATTCGGGATAAATAATCACAATAATAATAATAACTAATACAAAGCATCTCTTTTGAGGTCAGGACTTTAACTAGGCAATTTAAGTACATTATTTGTGTCTGGGGGTCATTCAGATGTAAACTGGTTCACGTGTTTTGGTTAGCCATGTAAGTGTAAAGTGTAAAATGCATGTTAGATTACATTGTTCCTTCAATTATTATGATTTACAAAATGTGTTGTATTTATTTAAGCGGTGTAATATAATGTTTAATAATCTGAAAGACTTTGTATGCCGTTCATCTTTTGACCAACAGGTGAGGCCAAAATGTAAGAAACTGTAACAGGTCAGTAACACCAACTGATACTGAACTCAGTGTTTTCTCAAACCTATTTATGCAAAACTAAATCATATTAACAAGAAAGCCAGCGTTAGTTTGAGGCAATATTTCTCCTTTTAATGTTCAACTTTTTGTATTTTCCCAATTTTGTATGCTCAGTATCCTGTGCACTCAGAACTTCAGCACATACAGAGGACCACTTTCCTTTCTCAGTTTTTACTGTTGTTCATCCCGGTGAATCTACCAGACAGTAGAAGTCGCTGTTTCAAGGCTGCTATACCCCATCCATTCATACTTTGCTTAAACACACCTAACTGAGGCTGTTAAACACCAGCCAGACTGGTGGCACCACCAAGACTCAGACCTGAAACCCGGGTCTCAGCCATAGTGGGTGATCATATTAGTCTGTTGCACCAACCAAAGGCTTTAAAAGATGTAGTTTTATACTCTACAAATACAAACACGCTTGTTGTACAGTTGCATGTTTGCCTGCCTGTTAATGGACGACAGATTATAGGGGTGTTTCTTAAAATTGTATTTTAGCAATGGGACATACATTTGGCTTTTACTTTACTTTGCTATCTAAGACAACTACCAAGTTGTCTTAGACTATTTTTTTTTAACTTTTTTTTTTTTTAAATAGCTTTTATTTATTGTGGTTCGGTGGGTAGTACTGTCGGCTCACAGCAAGAAGGACCTAGGTTCGATTCCCAGGTGGACCGGCCCTGTGGGTTCTGTGGGTTTCCTCCCACAGTTCAAAGACATGTAAGTTAGGTAAATTGGAGATACAAAATTGCCTGTGACGGTGTTTAACACTGAACTTGAACTTATGAATCCTGTGTAACCTGTAACTACCTGTCATGTCACGAATGTAAAGTGTAAAACATGACAGTAAAACGCTAAAAAATAAATAAACCTCTTATTCGTTTGTAGCTTTTGAAAAAAATCATTTCTATTGTTGAAACATATCCATTTTTAGCTGATGAATTCTTCTTTGTTAGTACAAAGTCAAAAACATGGTATAGTTATGGTGGGTATATGCAGAGGTGGAAAGAGTACTAAAATATTGTACTCAAGTAAAAGTACTATTACTTTAATGAATTTTTACTTAAGTACGAGTAAAATTACTAGTCTAAAAATCTACTCAAGTAAAAAGTAACTCATTTAAAATGTACTCAGAGTAAACGTTACTTAGTTACTTTTTTAACAGAAGGAGGGAGTGTGTCTCCTGTGTAATGCAAACAGGGCAAGTGGATATAAATCTCACAATAGTTGTTTTTAATTTAAATATAATAGAAAAAAACATGTTTATACAACATTTAAAACATTTAGGGATTTGTAATGTGTCATTTTAGTACAGACTATCCCATAAAACCTTTTCGAACTGTATAATGACTGAAGTTGGCATTAATTGTGGATTCTATAGACCAGCCTTCTTTTCATCACCAACAAATACAAGGTTACAAGTGTTGTGACTTTCACTAAATGACCCAAAGAGAACCTTCAAGATGTATAAGACAAAACTTTGCCATTCTTTGACATCAGACTATGTTGTCAAATAACGAAACATCAAACTCCAAACATGTTAAACTTTTAAAATCACCCTTCCCTCCCTACTCTATACCTAGATTACAGCTCCTTTATTTTAGCACCAGTTTATTTTCCATCGCAGAATTCACTGCAGCAGTTTCCCAGTTACTCAGTAACGGATGTTATTTAAAATGTAGCAAATTACAATTCTTAATACAAAACATACTTAAGTAAAATTACAGGTTGTAAAATCTACTTTCTACTAATGTCTCTGTAAATAAATCCTCATACACTGTTAGTATTTATTTTGTAGTATTTGACTAAAATCTTAACTTCTTAACGTATGCCCACGTAACATACTAGACTGAAGTAGACTGTAGACTTTTTATAATTCCTTATTTCCTCTTCAGCCCCAAAGTATATTGCTGTCGCTACCATGTTTCATTTGGTAATGCACATTGAAATTTTGGCTAAAAATACAACCTTGGGTTTATCTGACCATAACAAGTGTTCCTGAATGATTTTGGCAGACTTGATGTTAATTTTTTGCAAAATGTAGTGTTGGTTATTATTGAGTATTAAAGCTCTGTATTAACTATACTAGATTATATATGTTTTATCTGTTTTGTTAGAGGCCCTGTAAATGCTGAGTTTACATTTAAAATGTGTGTGTTAAAAAGGAACTGAACTTTAAGCAACCTAATCTTCTGAGAAATGAGCTGAAAATAAGGAAGTACATCCAGGTGTTTCCTGCTCTGACTATGCAGAGAGTGTGAGAGACAGTTGAACAGGAAATCACTAGCCTTGCATTTCTGTTGTGTGTTAGACCCGGTCCTCTGAACTTAGAGAAACTGAATGTATAGGTGTAGGGGGTTTTGAAATGGTTTTTGCATGCAAGTGTTGTGTTCCAGACAGCAGTTGACAGTTGAGGAACACCAAGATGGAGTAACCACAGCACAGATGTTTCCCTGTTCCTCTTTATGAACTGTGAAGCTAACGGCATCAAGATATGACTGAGTTGTCAAGAAGAAGACAACAATCACTTCCTCTCTTTCTCTTAATAAAAGGCTACACATGCCACAGATCAACACACTTCTTCTGCATACAGCTGCCTGTGTGGTTGGGAGAATTGTCCTGAGCTCAGAAATTACTTTTACCAATCTGTATATTTAATACTTAATAAATCGTCATTCTTAACTAATCAGTATTTGTCCTTCTTCCTGGATAAAAGAACAAAAATTAGCAATTTTGGTGACCCTCGACGTGATCTGGGAAAAGGAACCAGGAGTTCTCAGACCTTGAGTTGGAGGAAATTGCACACTTACAAGGCCGGTCAATTAAAAAGGTAAGCAGAAAACCTATTAAAATTGAATTTCTGCATAGGATTATATAGGATAAAGTAGTTGTGAGTGTGTGAATTCCTCTTATCCAGTAAGTGTCTTTAAATTATTGCGTATCATTAAAACTAGAAAATTGTCCTTTAGAGATATTGGTAAAAGTATCTTTGTCGATATTTGTGAATTTTGGGGTCCGGCCTTGTGGGTGACCCCGGGGAGGAATGAAAGATTCTCCTCGATATTTGTGAATTTTGGGGTCCGGCCTTGTGGGTGACCCCGGGGAGGAATGAAAGATTCTCCTCGATATTCGTGAATTTGGGGTCCGGCCTTGTGGGTGACCCCGGGGTTGAATGAAAAATTCTCCTCGATATTTGTAAGTTTGTTTTTGTGAGTTTTTGTGGATTATTGTAATTACTATTATTGCATTGATTGTTTTTCAAGTGGGAATTTGTTGTGAATGTATTTAGAATATATGTATGTTTTCTGGTGTCTCTGTGTCTAATGATACAGAAGGGTTAATATAACTGGCCAGAAAATTAGGAATATAAGGGTGGTATAGTATTGTGAACCTAACAGAAGGATCTTCTTGTTTTGACCATTTGGAGTCCAATGACTGTCCGCCACCTTGTGGTAGAAGCTTGACCGTTTGGAAAACAAATTAAGGTCTAACAAGGAGGGACTTGGGTTCTCTTTGCTGGACGGGGTGGTATTGAATTGTATTTGTATTATATTGTTTGAATCTACTGACAAACTTAAATTATGGAAAATTCTACTGAAAAAGAAGTAGATACAGCTGGAAAACTGAAGGCACGTATTCTCAGTAGAATTGAAACTACTAGTATTGCAAAGGTTAGAAAATCCAAAATCAAAAAGGCTGAAAAATTGCTCCTGGAGTGGCAGGATAAGAATTTGTATCCGGCAGACTCAAATCCCGCCCCTATTGGGGAAGACAGAAAGCGCATACTTTCTGTGGAAAAAGGGAATCAAAGCCTCGCTTTAGCTCAGTGGCAAAGGGGAGGAGAACATAGATTTGGTTTATTAAAAAGTGCACTGGACAAAGCCAATGATCGTTTGGCAAGTGCCACTGATTTACTTCTACACATGAAGGCCGTCACTGTAAAAATGAATGGCCCCCCTGAGGAAAATATAGACATTGATTCTCAAAAAGTCCCATTAATCACACCCACTGTCAGGGCAGAGGATATTCCTACTCCTGAAAAAACAAAGGAAGAAAACTGCCCTGGAAATCATGTTTTTGATCCCTTACTCCCAATAATTCGTAAAATCTATCCAATATTGGCCGAACAAGCAAGACCTCCCGCTTATAACGAAGCAGTTCACTGTTTTGATCAGTTGATACCAGGCTTACCTGCCCCCATCTCTTCTACTATAACTGCTCCTGAGCTAAGCGTACAAGCCCCAGTTTTGCAAGTAAATAGTGGTGTATTGGGCATAGAAATGGGCGAATTGGATGTAACATTTAAGGGAGAGACTGATCAACAACGTCAAATTGATGGACTGACCTTGTTAGTTACAGAACAAGTTGCAAATATAGACCGTCTAAAACACATAGTTTTGACTGAAATAGACAGGTCCGGGAGACCAGGCCACCCTGAGTGCAATTACCAATCACCAAATGCAAAATCTACCTCAATATCTGCCATCCATGGCACCAGGCCTGATCCTTTTCCCCAAGACATGCGTCACAGCCCCACAGGCGTGCCCGAACACCAAAATAAGGATAGAGAACAGCTTAAAAGTTGCGTCAGTGACACTGATGACGAAAGTAGCATGCTAAGTGGTTGTAGTGAAGTATCTAACAGACCAGAAGCTCTGGCCTCCCATCACAGTATTCATGAGCACTCTCAAAGTGTAACAATAACAGGAATGGACCTTGTAGTTAAAGGACCAGTTTCTAATTCTGACCATGCTACTGGACCACTGATCGAGCTGGAATTTGACCCTCCAGCTGCGAACACTCGGTCTAAGGCTCAGTCAAAAATTGGGCAGTTCCCGCTGGTTACCACTCACTCCGGGGTTGAATATGTCCCCTGGAGTCACAGGGACATGGAGGGGCTAGTGAACAAATTGCCCCCGTTACATAAGGGTGGGCAAAATTGGATTACACAACTTGAAAAGTTTACAGCTGGTGATGCTCTGTGCTTGGGTGACATCAGAGCTCTTTTGGTACGAATTGAAGGAAAACATAAGCTGGCTCAAGTTGAACATTTGTCAGATACCAATAAACTGACATCTGACCAGTCCCTTAATGGCATTAGGAACTCCCTGTGGGATTCCATACGTTCCTTGTTTCCAACCACTCGAAATCTGACAAATTTATCATCCCTGAAACTAGAGGACTCTGAAGACATTCATGGGTACCTGAAAAGGAGTGCAGAACAGTGGTTAGAGAACACAGGTGAAAGACATGACAGGACTGATGCTACCATGTTGTTATACAGGGCACAAGTATTAAGGGGGTTACCTAAAGAATTACAGTCCAAATTAGAGGATGTCATTGACTTGGCTGACATGGAGGATGGAAAATGGACAGCTACTCTGGCCCATTATGTGCGTCGCTATAGGGAAGTCCAACAGCAACAGAAGGATGAGCTAGACGTCCTCTCAAGACGTCTGCTTAAACTTGAAGTCGCTGAAAAAGATAAACTTGCCACCCAGGATAAACAAGATAAAAAACAGTTGGTGGCCCTGCAACCCCAAAATCCACCACACCAGTATGCCCCTCAAACACAGCTACAGGCGATCGTCCCAGTACAGCCCCTACCTCCGCCTGCAGTAGCTTATCCAACAGCATATCCGACAGGTGCATACCAGCCCACTTACCTAAGTGATCAAAACTATGGGTATAGGGCCCAACCCAACCGTGGGCGAGGGAGATTCAATGGCAGACAGCCTAGAAGGGACAGTTATTGTTATGCCTGTGGTCAACCAGGCCATTTCTCCAGAAGTTGCCCAAACCAATATACCCCACCACAACCTGGAATGATGGCAGTTCCTCAGCCACCTATGGGACGTCAGCAAGCTGCGGGGTTTCCTCCAGCTCAGTTGCAGGGTGCCCCAAGATACGCTGTAACACAGCCTGTTGCCCCTGGTCATGTCCCAAATTCTGGTTTAGCACCTGGCGTAGCATACCAGGCCCCAGTCTTGCTAGGACAGGATGGGGTCTATAGTGACTCATACTGATGGGGCCCAGGGTATCCAACAGCAGGTGTAAAACTTTTTGAAAAGGAACCATTGGTCACCTGCCATGTGGAGGGTCGCCTTGTTCAGTTGTTGGTGGACACTGGTGCCACTGCATCCTGTCTGACGGGTGCAGGGGGCTGGCAGCCGCCACTGACAGACAAGACTCTTAACACAATTGGATATTCAGGGAAAATTGAAACTCAAAAATACACAAAGCCATTGGTTACTGCTGTTGGGAATCAGACCCTAACTCACTCTTTCTTATTTGCTCCAAAATGCCCTGTCAATTTGTTAGGCCGTGATTTGTTGACTAAATTAGGTGCCACCATTTACTGTACAGATCAAGGCCTGAAACTGTGCTTAGCAGGTCGTCGTCCACCCAATACTGCCCAGATTTTGTTCATGTCCAATGCGCCGACACCAGACAACCCAAAACCTAATGCTACTGTCTATTGGTCCAGACTGCTGACCGACGGGCCAGACACACCACGTCTTTTGCGTACCTATCAGTCCTGGAAGCCCTGGATCTTATCCATTGGGGCTTACTCCCCTCCCATTGATCCATTACATTGTACCTATAATTATTTGCGCACTCCTGATGAACAGTACCAACAAGCATGGGAGGAGGAAAAGGAGGGTCATGTTGAACTATTGGAAATAACTGACCTGTACGTTGGTGCAGCTGGGGTGGCTGCATCTGTCTCGCTCAGCCCAGATCAGCTAGCCTGGTTTGTGGAAGCTACTGACCACCCAACTGTTCCCCACGTCACACTAGCCATTGGAAAAGGGTATGAGGCTAGGTCTTTGGGCCCAATGGTCAAGGAAGCCATGACCACTACATATGTTCCCACTGAAATTCCCAGTCTAAGTAGGTCATTGGATGGCTTTTACTGGAAAATTGACAACCAATCCATTGACAAAGCGGTGTTGGAGGAACAATTGCTGTCCAGACACCATGGTAGAGAACACACCAACCATGAACTGACTGAAAATTACCTAATTAAAGTTCCAGCTCACATTTGGACCATTGACCCATTTGATGTAGGTCTGGTGACACACCATTCCATTTTGGTCGGTTTGAAGCCTGGTGTGTTCCCAGTATGGAAACCGCAGTATCCTTTGAAACCAGAACAATCTCTAGGTATAAAAGACACCATAGCTGGACTACTGACAGCCGGTGTTCTCAGAAAATCCAATTCTGACTGGAACACCCCGATCCTACCTGTCTCCAAAGGAGAGGGGAAGGGATGGCGTATGGTGCACGACTTAAGGGAAATTAACAAAGCTACTGTCACTGAAAATATCCCTGTCCCAGACCCCTACCTGGCTTTGCAAAATCTGACCCCTGACCATTGTTATTTTACTGTTATCGATTTGGCAAATGCATTTTTCTGCCTCCCACTGGCCAGCGCATGTCAAGACATCTTTTCTTTCACATATGAGGGGCAGAAGTATACATATAACAGATTGCCACAAGGTTACAAGGACAGCCCAGGTCTGTTCAATAGTGCCCTTAAAGCTGATTTGTCTAGCCTAACCTTACCTGACAATACGGTGTTAGTCCAGTATGTTGACGACCTACTGATAGCAGCCCCTGATGCAGACACCTGTCTAGCAGCCACTGTCTCCTTGCTCACGCTGCTGGCTAACCTTGGATACAAGGTGAAACAGGACAAATTGCAAGTTGCTAGACCAGTGGTGACTTTCTTGGGACGCCAAATTTCGGCCACTGGTCACACTTTGACCGCCACACAACGTCAGTCCATCCTGCATCATGGTAAACCCAGTACGGTTCAGGATCTACTGGCGTTCCTAGGGTTAACAGGCTACAGCCGTCATTTCATTTTTGATTATGTGGGTTTGACGCAACCCCTTAGGGATTGCTTGGCCATGGTGGGCCATAGGAATCTTAAAGCAAAACTAATCTGGACCATTGACGCTGAAAAAGCTTTCATTGACTTAAAGCAAGCCTTGGCGCATGCTGAACATTTACAGGCCCCAGATTATGAAAAACCCTTTTTCCTTGATGTTTCTGAAAGGAACGGTATTGTAAATGCCGTTCTCTTTCAGAAAGGGGGGAGGGAAAGTAATAGACAGATTCTCATGTACTACAGCTCAAAACTAGATGTAATGGAACAGGGCCAAACATATTGTACTAGACACATTGCAGCCCTAGCCAAGGCTGTTGACAAAACTGCTCATTTAGTTATGTGTCACCCTCTAGTGATCAACACGAACCATGGTGTTGTTGCCTTTCTTACTTCTACAGCATTTACTCTTTCACCCACTAGGAAGATGAGGATCAGCGATACGCTGACACAACCACACATTACATTCACACACAAAGATACGGTGAATATGGCAAAACAATTACCGCACACTGACTTGGAACCACATGACTGTGAGTTTGTGGCCCAGAGGGACCTGAGACTCAGGGAAGACCTGGGTAGTGACCCCTTAGAAAATCCTGAAGTGGTACTTTTTTGTGATGGTTGTTGTTATAGAGGAGAAGAGGGAAATGTGGCCTCATTTGCTGTAGTTGAACAACAGGGGAAAGGCTTTGTCACTAGAGTAGCAGAAATCATACCCCAGCCAGCGTCAGCCCAATTTGCCGAAATAGTAGCACTTACAAAAGCTCTAGAATTGGGAAAGGACAAGGTCCTAAATGTTTACACAGACTCTGCTTATGCCCACTGCGCAGTCCATGTGGATGGACCGCAGTGGATGAGGAGAGGATTTGTGACCTCTCAAAACACTCCTGTGAAACATGCAGAAGCCCTAAAAGCTTTATTAAGTGCTGCTCTGTTGCCCAAACTAGTAGCGGTAATTAAGTGCAAAGGGCACTCCAAGACAAGTGACTTGGAGGGACTGGGGAACAACGCAGCAGACGCTGCAGCTAAAAAGGCAGGAGGTTACACTGTACAAATGACTGTAAGGGCTGACATAAGAGTACCTGACTTATCACTTGACAATGTGCGTGAGATGCAACAGAACAGTGGTGCCTATGAGAAAAACCAGTGGTTAGCAAGGGGAGCAGTAGAGAGGGATGGAATCTGGAGATCATTAGATGGGAGGCTTGTGGCTCCAGCAGAGCTATGCACCCTGCTAATTAGACAAGCCCATGGACCCACCCACGTGGGAGCCAGACGAACCATGAAAGAAGTGGCATTACACTGGTGGCACCCATATCTGAAGGCAATGGTGGAAAATTATGTGGAAGAATGCCCTACTTGTTTAGAGTTTAACATCAAGCGTCCCCTCAAGAGACCCATGGGACATTTTCCAGTTCCAGACGCACCTTTTAAGGAGATTTGCATTGATTTTACAGACATGGGACCTGATAATGTAGTAAGGGGGTTTAGGTACATTCTGGTAATGGTTGACAGATACACCAGATGGGTGGAAGCAATACCCTCCAGACGAGAGGATGCTAAAACAGTGGTGAAGTGGCTCAAGAACGAGCTCATTCCACGCTATGGGGTACCTAAACTGATCAGGTCTGATAATGGCACACATTTTACAAGTAAGCACTTGAAGGAAGTGGAGGAACACTTGGGAATAGTGCACAAGTTTGGAGCTGTTTATCACCCCAGCTCCCAGGGACTAGTAGAAAGGGCAAACCAGACATTGAAAAGCAAGATCGCAAAGATCTGTCATGGGGGAAAACTTACATGGGTAGATGCACTACCGCTTGCCCTTATGTCCATGAGATCAGCTGAACGGGAACAAACGCATTTGTCTCCACATGAGTTGTTAACGGGGAGACGGATGCCAGGGCCCTCTAGGGATAATGTTACAGGGCCAGCTTTGGACCTTTGGCAAACAGAGGAAGATGAGTACATGCGGGCTCTAACTAATCTTACTCGAGTTTTGTTTACACAGGTCCAGCGGAGTGAGCCCCCTCCGAAACCACCAGCAGACGACAGCAAGTGGCTGGAGTTTAAAACTATCAAACCTGGCGACTGGGTATGGGTGAAAGTCCACAAGAGAAAGTGGTCTGAGCCCAGGTGGTCGGGTCCGTGGGAAGTCACTGAGGTAACAACCCACACCGTCAAAGTAAAAGGTAAAAAAGGGGCAGTTTGGCACCACCTAACACATTGTGTACCCGCTACAGTACCTTCCCGCTCATTGCAGGAAGTTAGAAAAGATTTGGCAGACAGTGGGACCAAAATTGTAGAATCTGATTCATAAAACGCATAAGTGCATTCCCACTGTCCATTAGAGGGTAGAAGACTGATACCTACCCAGTAATATACACTTCAAACCTGCCGAAGGTACAACTTCTTGAAAAAATGCCTTTTAACCCTCCGTCTGATGTGACCGTCCAAGCTTTTAAGAGATTGGGATGCGCATCCATGAAAATAACAATATGTGTACTGTCCATAATAATTGTTGTTGTTCTGTCTATTATCTTCATAGCCACAGCAAAGTCCCACAGAAACCAGACTACTCATAGAGCCTATCGCAGTGTGAAAAAAGGTCTCCCAACCATTACATGTACCGAGGGTGTTGATTGTGTCGCCCAGTTTGATTTGTGTGCGATCTCGGATTGTTCAGGTTATGTTGAAAATCAGTTAGGATGGCCAGAAAAGTACATATGTAACACTAAGTGTTTGAGGAAGAAAGGGAATGTGGAAGTGAATGTATTGTCGTGCAGTAGTTGGTCTGCAGTGTTGACTAACACAGGTAAAGATTGGGGATACAAAGGTTGGGTAGATATGCAGGAAAAGTCAGGGGATCGAACAGGTGGAAAAGAACTTAGCTCTAGGTTGTCCTTAATAAAAGGCAGCACCCCGCATCCCTGCAGTAAGGGTGCATGTAACCCTTTAACGCTGACCCTGAAGAATCCAAAAAAAGGGGACAGCAGGTATTTAATGTTAGGCTCTTATCAGTCGGGTTCAGATAACCTGGGGGTGTTTAAGCTGACAGTGATCCCGAAGCCAAAACCTAAGCCAACCACTGTCATCCCAGACAACAGTAGCGTTGTGACTGAACCTCCCACTGAAACGCCTGTACTGATAAAGACCATAAACATAACTACTATAAAGGATACGTTTGCATTAGAAACTGGATTCGAGGATGAAAATCAGTGGTTAAATTGGATCATGTATACTGCGCGCGCTGCCAATAAATCCAACTGTTATGCTTGCTCCTCAGCAAGGCCACACCTGGGTACTGTACCTTTTCCTCTAAATTGATATAATGATCTAGAAGGTCTAAAATGTGTGGTCTCCTTGTTCAGTGGCTCTCCAGGCTATGGGAACTGCACCACTGTGCACTACCTGTTCCCAGAAGTGAAGCAGAAGGTGGTACCCCCAGCATACATGCCCTACAGAGGGAACTATACCTGTTTCGCTAGGAGCACGGGGACCGTTGAGGTGGGTCAGTTGAAGTGGTGTGGAGACACCATGGACGCAGAAAACACCTCAGACGGGTTCAATTCCGGGTGGTTCAGCGATCAGCGAGTTTCCAGGGCTGATGTTTGGTGGATGTGTGATCCTAAGGTCTTAAGGTCCAAGCTTCCTAAGAATTGGAGGGGAGGCTGTGCCCTGGTGCAGTTGGTGATGCCACTATATGTGCTTCCATTGGGTGGGGAGCCGGTGGGAAAGGAGACGGATTCACATGGCCGTGTTAAGCGAGCAGTCGCAGGCCCATCGGGCTCTTTTGACCGACATGTATATATAGATAACATTGGAGTGCCCAGGGGGGTCCCTGATGAGTTTAAAGCTAGAGACCAAATTGCAGCTGGATTTGAAAGTTTGTTATTTTGGTGGTCCACTGTTAATTAAAATGTAGATTGGATAAATTACATTTACTATAATCAGCAGCGATTTGTAAATTACACAAGAGATGCCGTTAAAGGAATTCATGAACAACTTGATAAGACTAGTTTAATGGCGTGGCAAAATAGGATAGCATTAGATTTCTTATTAGCTGAAAAGGGTGGTGTATGTAAGATGTTTGGGGAACAGTGTTGCACATTTATTCCTAACAATACAGCCCCTGATGGGACAATAACTAGGGCTCTTGAGGGTCTGACCTCTTTAAGTAATGAATTAGCTGAAAACAGTGGTATTGAGAATCCCTTTAACACTTGGATGACCAAAATGTTTGGTCAGTACAAAGCCTTAATTTTAAGCATAATGACCTCAATTTGCTGTGCTACGGCTCTGCTGGTGATGTGCGGCTGCTGCTGCATTCCGTGCATTAGAACCCTTCTTACAAGACTTATTGAGACTACTCTTTCCAAGGGGGGTGACCCAAAGTCCCAGTTCTTTCAGCAGCATACTCCCCTGTTAGGACCACAGGATATTGAAGAAGTTGAATTGGAGGAAGTTTGAAGTGGAGGTTTGAGAAAAAAAAAATAAAAAAAAAAATAAAAATAATAATTTTCAGTGTTTTTTCTTATTGTTTATCCTAGTGTACTGTTTTGTTGTTTTTTTGTTAACCCTTCTCACTATGTCCAGAATGGTGAGAATAGCAGTTCTGTCTCAACAGGAAGCTCAGGTTGCAGGACCTGACCATTCCAAATCATCTATTGTTCATCCTTCTCCCGTTTTATTTTTTATGCTTTATTCTTATGATTGTTCATATATATTATTCTAGCTTAGGTTGTTTTTATTCGGGCTTTTGTTTCATAGTCACTGAGTGCTTTTCAGCCCGGTCTCCGCATAACGGGGAGCTGACAGCACTCTTATTTAGCTTAATTTTTAATTTTCATATTATATTAGGAAATCTGTGATTCTGTTAATTTTTCTGATTTGTAATTGTCCTAAAGGACAATTAAGGGGGGGATTGTTGGTTATTATTGAGTATTAAAGCTCTGTATTAACTATACTAGATTATATATGTTTTATCTGTTTTGTTAGAGGCCCTGTAAATGCTGAGTTTACATTTAAAATGTGTGTGTTAAAAAGGAACTGAACTTTAAGCAACCTAATCTTCTGAGAAATGAGCTGAAAATAAGGAAGTACATCCAGGTGTTTCCTGCTCTGACTATGCAGAGAGTGTGAGAGACAGTTGAACAGGAAATCACTAGCCTTGCATTTCTGTTGTGTGTTAGACCCGGTCCTCTGAACTTAGAGAAACTGAATGTATAGGTGTAGGGGGTTTTGAAATGGTTTTTGCATGCAAGTGTTGTGTTCCAGACAGCAGTTGACAGTTGAGGAACACCAAGATGGAGTAACCACAGCACAGATGTTTCCCTGTTCCTCTTTATGAACTGTGAAGCTAACGGCATCAAGATATGACTGAGTTGTCAAGAAGAAGACAACAATCACTTCCTCTCTTTCTCTTAATAAAAGGCTACACATGCCACAGATCAACACACTTCTTCTGCATACAGCTGCCTGTGTGGTTGGGAGAATTGTCCTGAGCTCAGAAATTACTTTTACCAATCTGTATATTTAATACTTAATAAATCGTCATTCTTAACTAATCAGTATTTGTCCTTCTTCCTGGATAAAAGAACAAAAATTAGCAGTAGCTAGATATGGATGTTTTTATTTCCAATCAGTAGCAGAAATTCCTGCAGCTCTTTTAATGTAGCTGGAGCCTCTGGCAGCCTCCCAGACCAGTTTTTTCTTGTGTTTTGGAGGGATGTCCAGTTCTTGGTAATATAACTGTTGTGACATGTTTTATTTACTTAGTTTACGTAGTTGCTGACAGCTAATACGTCATCAAAGTGTGCACATGAGACAAATCTGCATTTGTGTAAAATAACCATTCACTCTGAAAGCTACACATGTATCTGTGTTTATCTGAATTTTCCTTATTGTTTTACTTTTAAACTTGTGTTACAGCTCAAGGTTCTGAGAAAATGTAAAAATCAGCTTTAAGGGAAAAATTCCTTGAAACTCAATGCCTTTGGATGTGCAGTCAAATACCAAAATTGCCCTAATATACACGATCCGGAATAACATTATGACCACCTCCGTGTTTCTACACTCACTGTCCAATTTATCAGCTCCACTTACCATATAGAAGCACTTGTAGTTCTACAATTACTGACTGTAGTCCATTTGTTTCTCTGCATGCTTTTTTAACCTTTCATACTGTTCTTCAATGGTCAGGACCACCACAGAGCAGGTATTATTTAGGTGGTGGGTCATTCTCAGCACTGCAGTGACACTGACATGGTGGTGGTATGTTAGTGTGTGTTGTGCTGGTATGAGTGGATCAGACACAGCAGCACAGCTGGAGTTTTTAAACACCTCACTGTCACTGCTGGACTGAGAATAGTCCACCAACAAAAAATATCCTGCCAACAGCGTCCTGTGGGCAGCATCCTGTGACCACTGATGAAGGTCTAGAAAATGACCACCTCAAACAGCAGCAATAGATGAACGATCGTACCAACTAGGTAGGTGTGTCTAATAGAGTGGACAGTAAGTGGACACGATATTTAAAAACTCCAGCAGCGCTGCTGTGTCTGTGGTCCTTAACATATACCTTTAGATTCATGAGAATCATGCATAAAGACAAGTGCTTGTTTTATAGGGAGTGTCCTAGACAGGCTTATGCAAACTTTAACATTCTTAACTCAGTAAATACCTGGCAATCCTTAAATATGAAATGTAAACTGACTGTAATGGTTGTAGTTCAAAAGGGCCGTGCAGAGAACAAGCTG